>NC_092235.1:37803023-37875523 GCF_036320965.1 Panulirus ornatus | reverse complement strand
TAAGTTTGTTGAGTATTCCTGGCAAATTATATGGGAGGGTATTGATTGAGAGGGTGAAGGCATGTACAGAGCATCAGATTGGGGAAGAGCAGTGTGGTTTCAGAAGTGGTAGAGGATGTGTGGATCAGGTGTTTCCTTTGAAGAATATATGTGAGAAATACTTAGAAAAGCAAATGGATTTGTATGTAGCATTTATGGATCTGGAGAAGGCATATGATAGAGTTGATAGAGATGCTCTGTGGAAGGTATTAAGAATATATGGTGTGGGAGGCAAGTTGTTAGAAGCAGGGAAAAGTTTTTATCGAGGATATAAGGCATGTGTACGTGTAGGAAGAGAGGAAAGTGATTGGTTCTCAGTGAATGTAGGTTTGCGGCAGGGGTGTGTGATGTCTCCATGGTTGTTTAATTTGTTTATGGATGGGGTTGTTAGGGAGGTGAATGCAAGAGTTTTGGAAAGAGGGGCAAGTATGAAGTCTGTTGGGGATGAGAGAGCTTGGGAAGTGAGTCAGTTGTTGTTCGCTGATGATACAGCGCTGGTGGCTGATTCATGTGAGAAACTACAGAAGCTGGTGACTGAGTTTGGTAAAGTGTGTGAAAGAAGAAAGTTAAGAGTAAATGTGAATAAGAGCAAGGTTATTAGGTACAGTAGGGTTGAGGGTCAAGTCAATTGGGAGGTGAGTTTGAATGGAGAAAAACTGGAGGAAGTGAAGTGTTTTAGATATCTGGGAGTGGATCTGGCAGCGGATGGAACCATGGAAGCGGAAGTGGATCATAGGGTGGGGGAGGGGGCTAAAATTCTGGGAGCCTTGAAGAATGTGTGGAAGTCGAGAACATTATCTCGGAAAGCAAAAATGGGTATGTTTGAAGGAATAGTGGTTCCAACAATGTTGTATGGTTGCGAGGCGTGGACTATGGATAGAGTTGTGCGCAGGAGGATGGATGTGCTGGGAATGAGATGTTTGAGGACAATGTGTGGTGTGAGGTATTTTGATCGAGTAAGTAACGTAAGGGTAAGAGAGATGTGTGGAAATAAAAAGAGCGTGGTTGAGAGAGCAGACGAGGGTGTTTTGAAATGGGTTGGTCGCATGGAGAGAATGAGTGAGGAAAGTTTGACCAAGAGGATATATGTGTCGGAGGTGGAGGGAACGAGGAGAAGAGGGAGACCAAATTGGAGGTGGAAAGATGGAGTGAAAAAGATTTTGTGTGATCGGGGCCTGAACATGCAGGAGGGTGAAAGGAGGGCAAGGAACAGAGTGAATTGGAGCGATGTGGTATACCGGGGTTGACGTGCTGTCAGTGGATTGAATCAAGGCATGTGAAGCGTCTGGGGTAAACCATGGAAAGCTGTGTAGGTATGTATATTTGCGTGTGTGGACGTATGTATATACATGTGTATGGGGGTGGGTTGGGCCATTTCTTTCGTCTGTTTCCTTGCGCTACCTCGCAAACGCGGGTGACAGCGACAAAGCAAAAGAAAAAAAAATATATATGTATATATATATATATATATATGTATATATATATATATATATATATATATATATATATATATATATATATATATATATATATATATATATATATATATATACATATATATATATATATATATTTTTTTTTTTTTTGCTTTTTCGCTGTCTCCCGTGTTTGCGAGGTAGCGCAAGGAAACAGACGAAAGAAATGGCCCAACCCACCCCCATACACATGTATATACATACGTCCACACACGCAAATATACATACCTACACAGCTTTCCATGGTTTACCCCAGACGCTTCACATGCCCTGATTCAATCCACTGATAGCACGTCAACCCCGGTATAACACATCGATCCAGTTCACTCTATTCCTTGCCCTCCTTTCACCCTCCTGCATGTTCAGGCCCCGATCACTCAAAATCTTTTTCACTCCATCTTTCCACTTCCAATTTGGTCTCCCACTTCTCCTCGTTCCCTCCACCTCTGACACATATATCCTCTTGGTCAATCTTTCCTCACTCATTCTCTCCATGTGCCCAAACCATTTCAAAACACCCTCTTCTGCTCCCTCAACCACGCTCTTTTTATTTCCACACATCTCTCTTACCCTTACGTTACTTACTCGATCAAACCACCTCACACCACACATTGTCCTCAAACATCTCATTTCCAGCACATCCATCCTCCTGCGCACAACTCTATCCATAGCCCACGCCTCGCAACCATACAACATTGTTCGAACCACTATTCCTTCAAACATACCCATTTTTGCTTTCCGAGATAAAGTTCTCGACTTCCACACATTCTTCAAGGCTCCCAGGATTTTCGCCCCCTCCCCCACCCTATGATCCACTTCTGCTTCCATGGTTCCATCCGCTGCCAGATCCACTCCCAGATATATAAAACACTTTACTTCCTCCAGTTTTTCTCCATTCAAACTTACCTCCCAATTGACTTGACCCTCAACTCTAATGTACCTAATTACCTTGCTCTTATTCACATTTACTCTTAACTTTCTTCTTTCACACACTTTACCAAACTCAGTCACCAGCTTCTGCAGTTTCTCACATGAATCAGCCACCAGCGCTGTATCATCAGCGAACAACAACTGACTCACTTCCCAAGCTCTCTCATCCACAACAGACTTCATACTTGCCACTCTTTCCAAAACTCTTGCATTCACCTCCCTAACAACCCCACCCATAAACAAATTAAACAACCATGGAGACATCACACACCCCTGCCGCAAACCTACATTCACTGAGAACTAATCACTTTCCTCTCTTCCTACACGTACACATGCCTTACATCCTCGATAAAAACTTTTCACTGCTTCTAACAACTTGCCTCCCACACCATATATTCCTGATACCTTCCACAGAGCATCTCTATCAACTCTATCATATGCCTTCTCCAGATCCATAAATGCTACATACAAATCCATTTGCTTTTCTAAGTATTTCTCACATATATTCTTCAAAGCAAACACCTGATCCACACATCCTCTACCACTTCTGAAACCACACTGCTCTTCCCCAATCTGATGCTCTGTAACTGCCTTCACCCTCTCAATCAATACCCTCCCATACAATTTACTAGGAATACTCAACAAACTATATCTCTGTAATTTGAGCACTCACTCCTATCCCCTTTGCCTTTGTACAATGGCACTATGCACGCATTCCGCCAATCCTCAGGCACCTCACCATGAGTCATACATACATTAGATAACCTTACCAACCAGTCAATAATACATTCACCCCCTTTTTTAATAAATTCCACTGCAATACCATCCAAACCTGTTGCCTTGCCGGCTTTCATCTTCCGCAAAGCTTTTACTACCACTTCCTTGTTTACCAAATAATTTTCCCTAACCCTCTCACTTTGCACACCACCTCGACCAAAACACACTAAATCTGCCACTCTATCATCAAACACATTCAACAAACCTTCAAAATACTCACTCCATCTCCTTCTCACATCACCACTACTTGTTATCACTTCCCCATTTGCGCCCTTCACTGAAGTTCCCATTTGCTCCCTTGTCTTACGCACTTTATTTACCTCCTTCCAGAACATCTTTTTATTCTCCCTAAAATTTAATGATACTCTCTCACCCGAACTCTCATTTGCGATCTTTTTCACCTCTTTCACCTTTCTCTTGACCTGCTGTCTCTTTCTTTTATACATCTCCCACTCAATTGCATTTTTCCCTGCAAAAATCGTCCAAATGCCTCTCTCTTCTCTTTCACTAATAATCTTACTTCTTCATCCCACCACTCACCACCCTTTCTAATCAACCCACCTCCCACTCTTCTCATGCCACAAGCATCTTTTGCGCAATCCATCACTGATTCCCTAAATACATCCCATTCCTCCCCCACTCCCCTTACTTCCATTGTTCTCACCTTTTTCCATTCTGTACTCAGTCTCTCCTGGTACTTCCTCGCACAAGTCTCCTTCCCAAGCTCACTTACTCTCACCACCCTCTTCACCCCAACATTCACTCTTCTTTTCTGAAAACCCATACAAATCTTCACCTTATCCTCCACAAGATAATGATCAGACATCCCTCCAGTTGCACCTCTCAGCACATTAACATCCAAAACTCTCTCTTTCGCGCGCCTCTCAATTAACACGTAATCCAGTAACGCTCTCTGGCCATCTCTCCTACTTACATACGCATACTTATGTATATCTCGCTTTTTAAACCAAGTATTCCCAATCACCAGTCCTTTTTCAGCACATAAATCTACAAGCTCTTCACCATTTCCATTTACAACACTGACCACCCCATGCATACCAATTATTCCATCAACTGCCACATTACTCAACTTTGGATTCAAATCACCCATCACTATAACCCGGTCTCGTGCATCAAAACCACTAACACACTCATTCAGCTGCTCCCAGAACACTTGCCTCTCATGATCTTTCTTCTCATGCCCGGGTGCATATGCACCAATAATCACCCATCTCTCTCCATCAACTTTCAGTTTTACCCATATTAATCGAGAATTTACTTTCTTACATTCTATCACATACTCCCACAACTCCTGTTTCAGGACTGCTACTCCTTCCCTTGCTCTTGTCCTCTCACCAACCCCTGACTTTACTCCCAAGACATTCCCAAACCACTCTTCCCCTTTACCTTTGAGCTTCGTTTCACTCAGAGCCAAAACATCCAACTTCCTTTCCTCAAACATACTATATATATATATATATATATATATATATATATATATATATATATATATATATATATATATATATATATATATATATATATATATATAATATATATATATAATTTTCTTTCTTTCTTTCATACTATTCGCCATTTCCCGCGTTAGCAAGGTAGCGTTAAGAACAGAGGACTGGGCCTCTGAGGGAATGTCCTCACCTGGCCTCGTTCTCTGTTCTTTCTTTTGGAAAATCAAAAAAAAACGAGAGGGGAGGATTTCCAGCCCCCCGCTCCCTCCCCTTTTAGTCGCCCTCTACGACACGCAGGGAATACATGGGAAGTATTCTTTCTCCCCTATCCCCAGGGATAATATATATATAATATATATATATATATATATATATATATATATATATATATATATATATATATATATATATATATATATATATATATATATATATATATATATAAATATATATATATATATATATATATATATATATATATATATATATATATATATATATATATATATATATATATATATATATATATATATATATATATATATATATATATATATATATATATATATATATATATATATATATATATATATATATATATATATATATATATATATATATATATATATATATATATATATATATATATATATATATATATATATATATCGAGGATGTAAGGCATGTGTACGTGTAGGAAGAGAGGAAAGTGATTGGTTCTCAGTGAATGTAGGTTTGCGGCAGGGGTGTGTGATGTCTCCATTGGTTGTTTAATTTGTTTATGGATGGGGTTGTTAGGGAGGTAAATGCAAGAGTTTTGGAAAGAGGGGCAAGTATGAAGTCTGTTGGGGATGAGAGAGCTTTGGAAGTGAGTCAGTTGTTGTTCGCTGATGATACAGCGCTGGTGGCTGATTCATGTGAGAAACTGCAGAAGCTGGTGACTGAGTTTGGTAAAGTGTGTGGAAGAAGAAAGTTAAGAGTAAATGTGAATAAGAGCAAGGTTATTAGGTACAGTAGGGTTGAGGGTCAAGTCAATTGGGAGGTGAGTTTGAATGGAGAAAAACTGGAGGAAGTGAAGTGTTTTAGATATCTGGGAGTGGATCTGGCAGTGGATGGAACCATGGAAGCGGAAGTGGATCATAGGGTGGGGGAGGGGGCGAAAATTCTGGGGGCCTTGAAGAATGTGTGGAAGTCGAGAACATTATCTCGGAAAGCAAAAATGGGTATGTTTGAAGGAATAGTGTTTCCAACAATGTTGTATGGTTGCGAGGCGTGGGCTATGGATAGAGTTGTGCGCAGGAGGATGGATGTGCTGGAAATGAGATGTTTGAGGACAATGTGTGGTGTGAGGTGGTTTGATCGAGTGAGTAACGTAAGGGTAAGAGAGATGTGTGGAAATAAAAAGAGCGTGGTTGAGAGAGCAGAAGAGGGTGTTTTGAAGTGGTTTGGGCACATGGAGAGAATGAGTGAGGAAAGATTGACCAAGAGGATATATGTGTCGGAGGTGGAGGGAACAAGGAGAAGAGGGAGACCAAATTGGAGGTGGAAAGATGGAGTGAAAAAGATTTTGTGTGATCGGGGCCTGAACATGCAGGAGGGTGAAAGGAGGGCAAGGAATAGAGTGAATTGGAGCGATGTGGTATACCGTGGTTGACGTGCTGTCAGTGGATTGAATCAAGGCATGTGAAGCGTCTGGGGTAAACCATGGAAAGCTGTGTAGGTATGTATATTTGCGTGTGTGGATATATGTATATACATGTGTATGGGGGGGGGGGTTGGGCCATTTCTTTCGTCTGTTTCCTTGCGCTACCTCGCAAACGCGGGAGACATCGACAAAGTATAAAAAAAAAAAAAAAAAAAATATATATATATATAATATATATGAATATATATATATATAATATATATAATATATATAAATGGGTATGTTTGAAGGAATAGTGTTTCCAACAATGTTGTATGGTTGCGAGGCGTGGGCTATGGATAGAGTGGTGCGCAGGAGGATGGATGTGCTGGAAATGAGATGTTTGAGGACAATGTGTGGTGTGAGGTGGTTTGATCGAGTAAGTAACGTAAGGGTAAGAGAGATGTGTGGAAATAAAAAGAGCGTGGTTGAGAGAGCAGAAGAGGGTGTTTTGAAATGGTTTGGGCACATGGAGAGAATGAGTGAGGAGGGATTGACCAAGGGGATGTATGTGTCGGAGGTGGAGGGAACGAGGAGAAGAGGGAGACCAAATTGGAGGTGGAAAGATGGAGTGAAGGAGATTTTGTGTGATCGGGGCCTGAACGTGCAGGAGGGTGAAAGGAGGGCAAGGAATAGAGTGAATTGGAGCGATGTGGTATACTGGGTTGACGTGCTGTCAGTGGATTGAATCAGGGCATGTGAAGCGTCTGGGGTAAACCATGGAAAGCTGTGTAGGTATGTATATTTGCGTGTGTGGACGTATGTATATACATGTGCATGGGGGTGGGTTGGGCCATTTCTTTCGTCTGTTTCCTTGCGCTACCTCGCAAACGCGGGAGACAGCGACAAAAAAAAAAATATATATATATATATATATATATATATATATATATATATATATATATATATATATATATATATATATATATATATATATACATATCACATAGAAATATACATGTACATATACATACACATACACAGACATATACATATATACACGTGTACATATTCATACTTGCTTCCCTTCATTCATTCTCGGCGCCACCCCACCCCGGCTCACAGGAAACAGCATCGCTGCCCCTGCGTCAGTGAGGTAGCACTAGGAAAACAGACGAAAAAGACTTCATTCGCTCAAACTCAGTCTCTCTAGTTGTCATTTTAAATGCACCGAAATCACAGTTCCCTGTCCATATCCAGGCCCTACACATCTTTCCATGGTTTACCCTTGACGTTTCACATGCCCTGGTTCAGTCCATTGACAGAACGTTGACCTCTGTATACCACATTGTTCCAATTCACTTTATTCCTTGCACGCCTCTCACCCTCCTGTATGTTCAAGCCCGGATCGCTCAAAATCTTTGTCACTCCATCCTTCCACCTCCATTTGGTCACCCGCTTCTCCTTCTTCCCTCCACCTCTGACACATATGTCCTCTTTGTCAATCTCTCTGCACTCATTCTCTCCATATGTCCAAATCAATTCAGAACACACTGCCTTGCTCTCTCAACCACACTCCTCTTATTTCCACACGTCTCTCTTACCCTTTTATTGCTTACTCGATCAAACCACCTCATACCACATAATGTCCCGAAACATTTTATTTCCAACACATCCACCCTCCTTAGTACAACCCTATCTATAGCCCATGCTTCGCTACTATATAACATTGTTGGAACTACTATTCCTTCAAACATACCCATTTTTGCTCTTAAGAAAACATTTTCCCCTTCAACATATTCTTCATCGCTCCCAGAACCTTCGCCCCTTCCCCACTCTGTAACTCACTTCCGCTTCCATGCTTCCATGCGCTTCTAAGTCCACTCCCAGATATATTAAACACTTCACTTCCTCCAGTTTTTCTCCATTCAGACTTACATCCCAATTGATTTGTTACTCAGCCCCACTGAAACTAATAACATTGCTCTTATTCACATTTACTCTCAGCATTCTCCTTTCACACTTTTCTAAACTCAGCCACAAACCTCTGCAGTTTATCACCCGAACCACTCACTAGAGCTGTATCATCGGCGACTACTACTGACTCACTTCCCACACCCTCTCATCTACATAAGACTGCATACTTGCCCCTCTCTCCATAACTCTTGAATTCACCTTCCCTAACCACCCTATCCATAAACAAATTAAGCAACCATGGGGACCTCACACACCACTAGCGTGAACCAACATTCACTGGGAGCCAATCACTCACCTCTCTTCCTACTCGTATGCATGCCGTACGTCCTTGGTAAAACCTTTTCACTGCTTTATATAACTCACTTCCCACACTTTGCACTCTTAAAACCTTCAACAAAGCCTCTATCAGTCCTATCATATACCTTCTCCAGACCAAAAAATGCTACGTAGAAATCCATCTGTTTTTCTAATTATTTCTCACGCACATTCTTCAAATCAAACACCTGATCCACACACCTTATATATAACAGAATATGGTATGGGAGGTAAGTTTAGATAACTGGAAGTGAATTTAGCAGCGGGTGGAACCATGGAAGCTGAAGTGAGTCACAGGGTGGGGGAGAGAGCGAAGGTTCTGGGAGCGTTGAAGAATGTGTGGAAGATGAGAACGTAATCTCGGAGAGCAAAAATGGATATGTTTGATAGGCTTGTGTGGAGGAAGGTGGATATGTTGGGAATGAAATGTTTGAGGACAATATGTGGTGTGAGGTTGGTTGATTAAGTAATGAAAGAGGGCGGGTTGAAAAGGTTTGAACATATGGAGAAAATGAATGCAAAAAGATTGACAAAGAGGATATATGTGTCAGAGGTGGAGGGAAGGAGAAGCAGGAGACCAAAGTGGAGGTGGAGGGATGGAGTGAAAAAAAAAAATTTGAGCGATCAGGGCCTGATCATACATGTGGGTGAGATGTGGTATACCGGGGTCGACGTGCTGTAATGGATTGAACGAGGGCATGTGAAGCGTCTGGGGTAAACAATGGAAAGGTCTGTGGGGCCTATGTGTGAAAAGAGAACTGTGGTTTCGGTGCATTACATATAACAGCTAGAGACTGAAAATGAACGAAGGCGACCTGGAAGTTTTATGTTGTGCACCCTTATATGGATTTTTCTGTTAGACTTAAGCAACATAAATATAGTACAAGAACAGGGCAAGAATCAAATGCCTTGTTTAATCACATTAAAAACTATGATCATTGCATTGACTGGAGTAATGCCATCTCACTTATCAACTCCAACTACAGTACCACGAGAAATATCATTGAATCTTTAATTATTGAATACGCAAAGAATTATAACCTTAATATTAGTGAAGGTCTACAAAAATTGGATAGCTTTATTGTTCATGAAATTTGTAGACAATTCTTCTTCTTGTTTACATAATAAATTTATGATACGCTCCTTGTCTATCTTGGACAGTCACTTGTTTACCAAATGGCGTCCTAGCTACGTCTCTTCGTTGTTTATCAACTGACATATTTCTTTCTTGTTTCTCCCCTGATGATGTGATTATAATACGAAAGTGTACTTGGGAACTTATCACGCTTAATTTCCCCATAATTCATGATAATATACTTGATCACGCGCAAAATTGTGATCAAGTATATATATATATATATATATATATATATATATATATATATATATATATATATATATATATATATATATATATATATATATATATATATATATTATATATATATATATATATATATATATATATATATATATATATATATATCTTTTTTTCTTTTCAAACTATTCGCCATTTCCCGTGTTAGCGAGGTAGCGTTAAGAACAGAGGACTGGGCCTTTGAGGGAATATCCTCACCTGGCCCCCTACTCTGTTCCTTCTTTTGGAAAATTGAAAAAAAAAAAAAAAAAAAAAAAACGAGAGGGGAGGATTTCCAGCCCCCCGCTCCCTCCCCTTTTAGTCGCCTTCTACGACACGCAGGGAATAGGTGGGATGTATTCTTTCTCCCCTATCCCCAGGGATAGTATGAAGTCTGTTGGGGATGAGAGAGCTTGGGAAGTGAGTCAGTTGTTGTTCGCTGATGATACAGCGCTGGTGGCTGATTCATGTGAGAAACTGCAGAAGCTGGTGACTGAGTTTGGAAAAGTGTGTGAAAGAAGAAAGTTAAGAGTAAATGTGAATAAGAGCAAGGTTATTAGTTACAGTAGGGTTGAGGGTCAAGTCAATTGGGAGGTGAGTTTGAATGGAGAAAAACTGGAGGAAGTAAAGTGTTTTAGATATCTGGGAGTGGATCTGGCAGCGGATGGAACCATGGAAGCGGAAGTGGATCATAGGGTGGGGGAGGGGGCGAAAATCCTGGGGGCCTTGAAGAATGTGTGGAAGTCGAGAACATTATCTCGGAAAGCAAAAATGGGTATGTTTGAAGGAATAGTGGTTCCAACAATGTTGTATGGTTGCGAGGCGTGGACTATGGATAGAGTTGTGCGCAGGAGGATGGATGTGCTGGAAATGAGATGTTTGAGGACAATGTGTGGTGTGAGGTGGTTTGATCGAGTGAGTAACGTAAGGGTAAGAGAGATGTGTGGAAATAAAAAGAGCGTGGTTGAGAGAGCAGAAGAGGGAGTTTTGAAGTGGTTTGGGCACATGGAGAGGATGAGTGAGGAAAGATTGACCAAGAGGATATATGTGTCGGAGGTGGAGGGAACGAGGAGAAGTGGGAGACCAAATTGGAGGTGGAAAGATGGAGTGAAAAAGATTTTGTGTGATCGGGGCCTGAACATGCAGGAGGGTGAAAGGAGGGCAAGGAATAGAGTGAATTGGAGCGATGTGGTATACCGGGGTTGACGTGCTGTCAGTGGATTGAAGCAAGGCATGTGAAGCGTCTGGGGTAAACCATGGAAAGCTGTGTAGGTATGTATATTTGCGTGTGTGGACGTATGTATATACATGTGTATGGGGGGGGGGTTGGGCCATTTCTTTCGTCTGTTTCCTTGCGCTACCTCGCAAACGCGGGAGACAGCGACAAAGTATAATAAAAAAAATATAAAAAATAATATATATATATATATATATATATATATATATATATATATATATATATATATATATATATATATATATATATATATATATATATATATGCCCACATAAGCACATATACATATCAACATATAAATACACCTCCAGACATATACATATATATATATATATATATATATATACACATTTACCCATATTAGTCGAGAATTTACTTTCTTACATTCTATCACATACTCTCACAACTCCTGTTTCAGGAGTATTGCCACTCCTTCCCTTGCTCTTGTCCTCTCACTAACCCCTGACTTTACTCCCCAGACATTCCCAAACCACTCTTCTCCTTTACCCTTGAGCTTCGTTTCACTCAGAGCCAAAACATCCAGGTTCCTTTCCTCAAACATACTACCTATCTCTCCTTTTTTCACATCTTGGTTACATCCACACACATTTAGGCACCCTACTCTGAGCCTTCGAGGAGGATGAGCACTCCCCGCGTGACTCCTTCTTCTGTTTCCCATTTTAGGATGGATGTGCTGGAAATGAGATGTCTGAGGACAATGTGTGGTGTGAGGTGGTTTGATCGAGTAAGTAACGTAAGGGTGAGAGAGATGTGTGGAAATAAAAAGAGCGTGGTTGAGAGAGCAGAAGAGGGTGTTTTGAAATGGTTTGGGCACATGGAGAGAATGAGTGAGGAAAGGTTGACCAAGAAGATATATGTGTCGGAGGTGGAGGGAACGAGGAGAAGAGGGAGACCAAATTGGAGGTGGAAAGATGGAGTGAAAAAGATTTTGTGTGATCGGGGCCTGAACTTGCAGGAGGGTGAAAGGAGGGCAAGGAATAGAGTGAATTGGAGCAATGTGGTATACCGGGGTTGACGTGCTGTCAGTGGATTGAATCAAGACATGTGAAGCGTCTGGGGTAAACCATGGAAAGCTGTGTAGGTATGTATATGTGCGTGTGTGGACGTATGTATATACATGTGTATGGGGGGGGGGTTGGGCCATTTCTTTCGTCTGTTTCCTTGCGCTACCTCGCAAACGCGGGAGACAGCGACAAAGTATAAAATAAAAAAAAAAAATATATATACACATGTACATAATCATTATACTTGATTGCCGTTTCCGCATTTGTAAGGTATCACCAGGAAACAGATGAGGAAAGATCCATCCAATCTCTTGCCTTTATCCACTTCCCAGTGCCACCCCATCCCACAGGAAACAGTCTCACCACCCCTTGCGACTGTGAGGTAGCACCAGGAAACACACAGAGAAAGGCCACATCCATTCTCTAGCTGTCGTGTGTAATGCACCGAAACAACAGCTTCCTATCCACATATGTTTCACTTTCTACATCCTTAGAATACTTACTTTGATGTTAGAAGAGAATTTCGGACTGGATTACTCCTCTTTTCCATTACTTCTGCTTGTGCCCTACTATTCTTTTTTTTTTTTTTGCTTTGTCACTGTCTCCCGCGTTTGCGAGGTAGCGCAAGGAAACAGACGAAAGAAATGGCCCAACCCACCCCCATACACATGTATATACATACGTCCACACACGCAAATATACATACCTACACAGTTTTCCATGGTTTACCCCAGACGCTTCACATGCCCTGATTTAATCCAATGACAGCACGTCAACCCCGGTATACCACATCGATCCAATTCACTCTATTCCTTGCCCTCCTTTCACCCTCCTGCATGTTCAGGCCCCGATCACACAAAGCCTTTTTCACTCCATCTTTCCACCTCCAATTTGGTCTCCCACTTCTCCTCGTTCCCTCCACCTCTGACACATATATCCTCTTGGTCAATCTTTCCTCACTCATTCTCTTCATGTGCCCTAACCATTTCAAAACACCCTCTTCTGCTCTCTCAACCACGCTCTTTTTATTTCCACACATCTCTCTTACCCTTACGTTACTTACTCGATCAAACCACCTCACACCACACATTGTCCTCAAACATCTCATTTCCAGCACATCCATCCTCCTGCGCACAACTCTATCCATAGCCCACGCCTCGCAACCTTACAACATTGTTGGAACCACTATTCCTTCAAACATACCCATTTTTGCTTTCCGAGATAATGTTCTCGACTTCCACACATTCTTCAAGGCCCCCAGGATTTTCGCCCCCTCCCCCACCCTATGATTCACTTCCGCTTCCATGGTTCCATCCGCTGCCAGATCCACTCCCAGATATATAAAACACTTTACTTCCTCCAGTTTTTCTCCATTCAAACTTACCTCCCAATTGACTTGACCCTCAACCCTACTGTACCTAATAACCTTGCTCTTATTCACATTTACTCTTAACTTTCTTCTTTCACACACTTTACCAAACTCAGTCACCAGCTTCTGCAGTTTCTCACATGAATCAGCCACCAGCGATGTGTCATCAGCGAACAACAACTGACTCACTTCCCAAGCTCTCTCATCCACAACAGACCTCATACTTGCCCATCTTTCCAAAACTCTTGCATTTACCTCCCTAACAACCCCATCCATGAACAAATTAAACAACCATGGAGACATCACACACCCCTGCCGCAAACCTACATTCACTGAGAACCAATCACTTTCCTCTCTTCCTACACGTACACATGCCTTACATCCTCGATAAATCCTTTTCACTGCTTCTAACAACTTGCCTCCCACACCATATATTCTTAATACCTTCCACAGAGCATCTCTATCAACTCTATCATATGCCTTCTCCAGATCCATAAATGCTACATACAAATCCATTTGCTTTTCTAAGTATTTCTCACATACATTCTTCAAAGCAAACACCTGATCCACACATCCTCTACCACTTCTGAAACCACACTGCTCTTCCCCAATCTGATGCTCTGTAACTGCCTTCACCCTCTCAATCAATACCCTCCCTTATAATACACTCACTCAGCTGGTCCCAAAACACTTGCCTCTCATGATCTTTCTTCTAATGACCAGGTGCATAGGCGTCAATAATCACCCATCTCTCTCCAACCACTTTCTAGCGTTTACTCTCTTACACTCTGTCACATACTCCAACAACTTCTGCTTCAGGAGTAGTGCTACTCCTTCCTTTGCTCTTGTCCTCTCACCAACTCCTGACTTCACTCCCAAGACATTCTGAAACCACTCTTCCCCTTTACACTTAAGCTTCGTTTCACTCAGAGCTAGAACATCCAGGTTCTTTTCCTCAAATATGCTACCTATCTCTCCTTTTTTTCTCATCTTGGTTACAACCCCACACATTTAGACACCCAATCTGAGCCTTCGAGGAGGATGAGCACTCCCTGCATGACTTACGTATATCTCTCTTTTTAAACCAGGTATTCCAATCACCAGTCCTTTTTCAGCCTAGAAATCTACAAGCTCATCACCATTTCCATTTACAACACTGAACACCCCATATACACCAATCATACCTTTAACTGCCATATAACTCACCTTTGCATCCAAATCACCCATCACTATAACCCGGTCTCTTGCATCAAAACTACTAACACACTCACTCAGCTGCTCCCAAAACACTTACCTCTCATGATCTTTCTTCTCATGACCAGGTGCATAGGCATCAATAATCACCCATCTCTCTCCATCCACTTTCAGTTTCACCCATATTAATCTATGTATGTATGTATTGAGAAGCGTGGGAGGTGGGCGGATTAGAAAGGGTAGTGAGTGGTGGGACGAAGTAGTAAGATTATTAGTGAAAGAGGAGAGGCATTTGGACGATTTTTGTAGAGAAATAATGCAAATGAGTGGGAGATGTATAAAAGAAAGAGTCAAGAGGTCAAGAGAAAGGTGCAAGAGGTGAAAAAGAGGGAAAATGAGAGTTGGGATGAGACAGTATCATTAAATTTTAGGGAGAATAAAAAGATGTTTTGGAAGGAGGTAAATAAAGTGCGTAAGACAAGGGAACAAATGGGAACTTCAGTGAAGGGGGCTAACGGGGAGGTGATAACAAGTAGTGGTGACGTGAGAAGGAGTTGGAGAACTTTGAAGGTTGGTTGAATGAGTTTGATGATAGAGTGGCTGATATAGGGTGTTTTGGTCGAGGTGGTGTGCAAAGTGAGAGGGTTAGGGAGAATCGTTTGGTAAACAGAGAAGAGGCAGTAAAAGCTTTGCGGAAGATGAACGCTGCAAGGCAATGGGTCTGGATGGTATTGCAGTGGAATTTATTAAAAAAGGGGGTGAATGTATTGTTGACTGGTTGGTAAGGTTATTTGATATATGTATGACTCTTGGTGAGGTGCCTGAGGATTGGCGGAATGCTTGCATAGCGCCATTGTACAAAGGCAAAGGGGATAAAGGGTGAATGCTTAAATTACAGAGGTGTTTGTTTGTTGATGCACGAGACCGGGTCATAGTGATGGGTGATTTGAATGCAAAGGTGAGTAATGTGGCAGTTGAGGGAATAATTGGTATACATAGGGTGTTCAGTGTTGTAAATGGAAATGGTGAAGAGCTTGTAGATTTATGTGCTGAAAAAGGACTGATGATTGGGAATACCTGGTTTAAAAAGCGAGATATACATAAATATACTTATGTAAGTAGGAGAGATGGCCAGAGAGCGTTATTGGATTACGTGTTAATTGACAGGCGTGCGAAAGAGACTTTTGGATGTTAATGTGCTGAGAGGTGCAACTGGAGGGGTGTCTGATCATTATCTTGTGGAGGCTAAGGTGAAGATTTGTATGGGTTTTCAGAAAAGAAGAGTGAATGTTGGGGTGAAGAGGGTGGTGAGAGTAAGTGAGCTTGAGAAGGAGACCTGTGTGAGGAAGTACCAGGAGAGACTGAGTACAGAATGGAAAAAGGTGAGAACAATGGAAGTAAGGGGAGTGGGGGAGGAATGGGATGTATTTAGGGAATCAGTGATGGATTGCGCAAAAGATGCTTGTGGCATGAGAAGAGTGGGAGGTGGGTTGATTAGAAAGGGTAGTGAGTGGTGGGATGAAGAAGTAAGAGTATTAGTGAAAGAGAAGAGAGAGGCATTTGGACGATTTTTGCAGGGAAAAAATGCAATTGAGTGGGAGATGTATAAAAGAAAGAGACAGGAGGTCAAGAGAAAGGTGCAAGAGGTGAAAAAAAGGGCAAATGAGAGTTGGGGTGAGAGAGTATCATTAAATTTTAGGGAGAATAAAAAGATGTTCTGGAAGGAGGTAAATAAAGTGCGTAAGACAAGGGAGCAAATGGGAACTTCGGTGAAGGGCCCAAGTGGGGAGGTGATAACAAGTAGTGGTGATGTGAGAAGGAGATGGAGTGAGTATTATGAAGGTTTGTTGAATGTGTTTGATGATAGAGTGGCAGATATAGGGTGTTTTGGTCGAGGTGGTGTGCAAAGTGAGAGGGTTAGGGAAAATGATTTGGTAAACAGAGAAGAGGTAGTGAAAGCTTTGCGGAAGATGAAAGCCGGCAAGGCAGCGGGTTTGGATGGTATTGCAGTGGAATTTATTAAAAAAGGGGGTGACTGTATTGTTGACTGGTTGGTAAGGTTATTTAATGTATGTATGACTCATGGTGAGGTGCCTGAGGATTGGCGGAATGCGTGCATAGTGCCATTGTACAAAGGCAAAGGGGATAAGAGTGAGTGCTCAAATTACAGAGGTATAAGTTTGTTGAGTATTCCTGGTAAATTATATGGGATGGTATTGATTGAGAGGGTGAAGGCATGTACAGAGCATCAGATTGGGGAAGAGCAGTGTGGTTTCAGAAGTGGTAGAGGATGTGTGGATCAGGTGTTTGCTTTGAAGAATGTATGTGAGACATACTTAGAAAAGCAAATGGATTTGTATGTAGCATTTATGGATCTGGAGAAGGCATATGATAGAGTTGATAGAGATGCTCTCTGGAAGGTATTAAGAATATATGGTGTGGGAGGAAAGTTGTTAGAAGCAGTGAAAAGTTTTTATCGAGGATGTAAGGCATGTGTACGTGTAGGAAGAGAGGAAAGTGATTGGTTCTCAGTGAATGTAGGTTTGCGGCAGGGGTGTGTGATGTCTCCATGGCTGTTTAATTTGTTTATGGATGGGGTTGTTAGGGAGGTAAATGCAAGAGTTTTGGAAAGAGGGGCAAGTATGAAGTCTGTTGTGGATGAGAGAGCTTGGGAAGTGAGTCAGTTGTTGTTCGCTGATGATACGGCGCTGGTGGCTGATTCATGTGAGAAACTGCAGAAGTTGGTGACTGAGTTTGGTAAAGAGTAAATGTGAATAAGAGCAAGGTTATTAGGTACAGTAGGGTTGAGGGTCAAGTCAATTGGGAGGTGAGTTTGAATGGAGAAAGGCTGGAGGAAGTGAAGTGTTTTAGATATCTGGGAGTGGATCTGGCAGCGGATGGAACCATGGAAGCGGAAGTGGATCATCGGGTGGGGGAGGGGGCGAAAATCCTGGGGGCCTTGAAGAATGTGTGGAAGTCGAGAACATTATCTCGGAAAGCAAAAATGGGTATGTTTGAAGGAATAGTTGTTCCAACAATGTTGTAAGGTTGCGAGGCGTGGGCTATGGATAGAGTTGTGCGCAGGAGGATGGATGTGCTGGAAATGAGATGTTTGAGGACAATGTGTGGTGTGAGGTGGTTTGATCGAGTGAGTGACGTAAGGGTAAGAGAGATGTGTGGAAATAAAAAGAGCGTGGTTGAGAGAGCAGAAGAGGGTGTTTTGAAATGGTTTGGGCACATGGAGAGGATGAGTGAGGAAAGATTGACCAAGAGGATATATATGTCGGAGGTGGAGGGAACAAGGAGAAGAGGGAGACCAAATTGGAGGTGGAAAGATGGAGTGAAAAAGATTTTGTGTGATCGGGGCCTGAACATGCAGGAGGGTGAAAGGAGGGCAAGGAATAGAGTGAATTGGAGCGATGTGGTATACCGGGGTTGACGTGCTGTCATTGGATTGAAGCAGGGCATGTGAAGCGTCTGGGCTAAACCATAGAAAGCTGTGTAGGTATGTATATTTGCGTGTGTGGACGTATGTATATACATGTATATGGGGGGGGGGGGTTGGGCCATTTCTTTCGTCTGTTTCCTTGCGCTACCTCGCAAGCGCGGGAGACAGCGACAAAGTATAATAAAAAAAAAAATAAAAGGTTTGTTGAGTATTCCTAGGAAATTATATGGGAGGGTATTGACTGAAAGGGTGAAGGCATGTACAGAGCATCAGATTAGGGAAGAGCAGTGTGGTTTTAGAAGTAGTAGAGGATGTGTGGATCAGGTGTTTGCTTTAAAGAATGTATGTGAGAAATACTTAGAAAAGCAAATGGATTTGTATGTAGCACTTATGGATGTGGAGAAGGCATATGATAGAGTTGATAGAGATGCTCTGTGGAAGGTATTAAGAATATATGATGTGGAAGGCAAGTAGCTACAAGCAGTGAAAAGTTTTTATCGAGGATGTAAGGCATGTGTACGAGTATGAAGAGAGGAAAGTGATTGGTTCTCAGTGAATGTCGGTTTGCGGCTGGGGTGGGTGATGTCCCCATGGTTGTTAAATGTGTTGATGGATGGGGTTGTTAGGGAGGTGAATGCAAGAGTTTTGGAGAGAGGGGCAAGTATGCAGTCTGTTGTGGATGAGAGAGCTTGGGAAGTGAGTCAGTTGTTGTTCGCTGATAATACAGCGGTGGTGAGAAACTGCAATAACTGGTGACTGAGTTTTGTAAAGTGTTTGAAAAAAAAAAACTGAGAGTACATGTGAATAAGAGCAAGGTTATTAGGTACAATAGGGTTGAGGGACAAGTGAATTGTGAGATA
This sequence comes from Panulirus ornatus, assembly GCF_036320965.1. Lineage (NCBI taxonomy): Eukaryota > Metazoa > Arthropoda > Malacostraca > Decapoda > Palinuridae > Panulirus > Panulirus ornatus. Next base: position 37,856,427 of record NC_092235.1, on the reverse strand, counting down.
CGTTTGAATGGAGAAAAATCGGAGGAAGTGAAGCGTTTTAGATATCTGGGAGTGGATTTGGCAGCGGATGGAAGCATGGAAGTGGAAGTGAGTCATAGGGTGGGGGAGGGGGCGAAAATTCTGGAAGCGTTGAAAAATATGTGGAAGGCGAGTACGTTACGTCGGAAAGCAAAAATGGGTATGTTTGAAGGAATAGTGGTTCCGTCAATGTTATATGGTTGCGAGGCGTGGGCTATAGATAGAGTTGTGCGGAGGAGGGTGGATGTGTTGGAAATGATATGTTTGAGGACAATATGTGGTGTGAGGTGGTTTAATCGAGTAAGTAATGAAAGGGTAAGAGAGGTGTGTGGCAATAAAAAGAGTGTGGTTGAGAGAGCAGAAGAGGATGTTTTGAAATGGTTTGGTCGCGTAGAGAGAATGAGAGAGGAAAGATTGACAAAGGGTATATATGTGTCAAGGGTGGAGGGAACGAGGAGAAGTGGGAGACCGAATTGGAGGTGGAAAGATGGAGTGAAAAAGATTTTGAGTGATCGGGGCTTGAACATGCAGGAGGGTGAAAGGCATGCATCGAATAGAGTGAATTGGAACGATGTGGTATACCGGGGCCGACGTGCTGTCAATGGACTGACCCAGGGCATGTGAAGCGTCTGGGATAAACCATGGAAAGTTTTGTGGGGCCTGGATGTGGAAAGGGAGCTGTCCTCGCGCACATGCTGGGGGAGGGGTTGTCATTTCATGTGTGGTGGGGTGGCGACGGAATGAATAAGGGCAGACAGTATGAATTATGTACATGTGTATGTATGTGTATGTCTGTGTGTATATATATATGTATACGTTGAGATGTATAGGTATGTATATGTGCGTGTGTGGACGTGTATGTATGTACATGTGTATGTGGGTGGGTTGGGCCATTCTTTCGTGTGTTTCCTTGCGTTACTTCGCTAACGCGGGAGACAGCGACAAAATATATAGAGAATATATATATATATATATATATATATATATATATATATATATATATATATCGGTTTGCGGCAGGGGTGCGTGATGTCTTCATGGTCGTTTGATTTGTTTTTTGGATGGGGTTGTTAGGGAGGTGAATGCAAGAGTTTTGAAGAGGGAGCAAGTATGCATTTTGTTGTGGATTACACGGCTTGGGAAGTGAGTTAGTTGTTCGCTGATGATACATCACTGGTGGCTGATTCGGGCGAGAAACTGCAGAAGTTGGTGATTGAATTTGGTAAAGTGTGTGAAAGAAGAAAGTTGAGAGGAAATGTGAATAAGAACAAGGTAATTAGGTTCAGTAGGGTTGAGGGACAAGTTAATTGGGAGGTAAGCTTGTATGGACAAGAACTGGGGGATGTGAAGTGTTTTAGATATTTGGGAGTGGATTTAGCCGCGGATGGAACCATGGAATCGGTAGTGAGTCACTGGGTGGGGGAGAGGGGCGAAGGGTCTGGTAGCAATGAATAATGTGTGGAAGGCGAGAACGTTATCTCCGAGAGCAAAAATGAGTATGTTTGAAGGAATAGTTGTTCCATGAATGTTATATGACTGCGATGCGTGGGCTATAGATAGAGTTTTGGGGAGGTGGGGTGTGTGTGTTGGAAATGAAATGCTTAAGGGCAATACATGGTGTGAGGTGGTTTGATCGAGTCATTGGTGAAAGGGTAAGAGAGATGTGTGGCAATAAAAAGAGTTTGGCTGAGAGAGCAGAAGAGGGTGTATTGAAATGATTAGGTCACATGGAGAAAATCTTAGCTCACATGGAGAAAATGATTGAGGAAAGATTGACAGAAGGATATATGTGTCAGAGGTGGAGGGTTCGAGAAGTGGGAGACCAAATTGGAGGTGGAAGGATGGAGTGAAAACGATTTTGAGCGATCAGGGCCTGAATATACAGGATGATGAAACTCGTGCAAGGAATAGAGTGAATTGGAACGATGTGGTGTACCAGGGTCGACGTGTTGTCGATGGCTAAAAAATAATTGCCTACAATTATATGCAAGAAAAAAGAAAAAAAGGTGAATATATAGTAAAGGAGCACTCTAGATGGTATGGGCAGCGGATGGCGGATCGGGTTAATGACAAGTGACGTCGTGCATAAGTATGTTTGCGTACTCAGGTGTCTAGGTTGAAGCATGGGCCATCCCCTGTGTTACATATGTATGTGGTGTGTTGTGGTATGGGGCTCCCATACGCATAATGAGCAACGTTTTCCGCTTCCTTATGAAGATAGAAGAATCAAAGCGTAACACAGCGAAACCCATGTTGCTGGCATTGCTTTGATTTGTATGTATATGTATCAAGGCGCTATATATGTGGCCCCCGTGTGAAAATATAGGTTGTAGGGTGCTACATGCTATATATATATATATATATATATATATATATATATATATATATATATATATATATATATATATATATATATATATATATATATATATATATATATATATATATATATATATATATATATATATATATATATGAGAGAGCTTGGGAAGTGAGTCAGTTGTAGTTCGCTGATGATACAGCGCTGGTGGCTGATTCATGTGAGAAACTGCAGAAGCTGGTGACTGAGTTTGGTAAAGTGTGTGAAAGAAGAAAGTTAAGAGTAAATGTGAATAAGAGCAAGGTTATTAGGTACAGTAGGGTTGAGGGTCAAGTCAATTGGGAGGTGAGTTTGAATGGAGAAAAACTGGAGGAAGTGAAGTGTTTTAGATATCTGGGAGTGGATCTGGCAGCGGATGGAAACATGGAAGCGGAAGTGGATCATAGGGTGGGGGAGGGGGCGAAAATTCTGGGAGCCTTGAAGAATGTGTGGAAGTCGAGAACATTATCTCGGAAAGCAAAAATGGGTATGTTTGAAGGAATAGTGGTTCCAACAATGTTGTATGGTTGCGAGGCGTGGACTATAGATGGAGTTGTGCGCAGGAGGATGGATGTGCTGGAAATGAGATGTTTCAGGACAACGTGTGGTGTGAGGTGGTTTGATCGAGTAAGTAACGTAAGGGTGAGGGAGATGTGTGGAAATAAAAAGAGCGTGGTTGAGAGAGCAGAAGAGGGTGTTTTGAAATGGTTTGGTCACATGGAGAGAATGAGTGGGGAAAGATTGACCAAGAGGATATATGTCTCGGAGGTGGAGGGAACGAGGAGAAGAGGGAGACCAAATTGGAGGTGGAAAGATGGAGTGAAAAAGATTTTGTGTAATCGGGGCCTGAACATGCAGGAGGGTGAAAGGAGGGCAAGGAATAGAGTGAATTGGAGCGATGTGGTATACCGAGGTCGACGTGCTGTCAGTGGATTGAATCAGGGCATGTGAAGCGTCTGGGGTAAACCATGGAAAACTGTGTAGGTATGTATATTTGCGTGTGTGGACGTATGTATATACATGTGTATGGGGGTGGGTTGGGCCATTTCTTTCGTCTGTTTCCTTGCGCTACCTCGCAAACGCGGGAGACAGCGACAAAGCAAAAAAAAAAAAAAAAAAAAATATATATATATATATATATATATATATATATATATATATATATATATATTTTTTTTTATAATACTTTGTCGCTGTCTCCCGCGTTTGCGAGGTAGCGCAAGGAAACAGACGAAAGAAATGGCCCAAACCCCCCCCCCCATACACATGTATATACATACGTCCACACACGCAAAATAACTCACCTCCCCATTTGCGCCCTTCAGTGAAGGGCGCAAATGGGGAGGTGATAACTTGCTCCCTTGTCTTACGCACTTTATTTACCTCCTTCCAGAACATCTCTTTATTCTCCCTAAAATTTAATGATACTCTCTCACCCAAACTCTCATTTGCCCTCTTTTTTACCTCTTTCACCTTTCTCTTGACCTCCTGTCTCTTCCTTTTATACATCTCCCACTCAATTGCATTTTTTCCCTGCAAAAATCGACCAAATGCCTCTCTCTTCTCTTTCACTAACACTCTTACTTCTTCATCCCACCACTCACTACCCTTTCTAATCAACCCACCTCCCACTCTTCTCATGCCACAAGCATCTTTTGCGCAATCCATCACTGATTCCCTAAATACATCCCATTCCTCCCCCACTCCCCTTACTTCCATTGTTCTCACCTTTTTCCATTCTGTACTCAGTCTCTCCTGGTACTTCCTCACACAAGTCTCCTTCCCAATCTCACTTACTCTCACCACCCTCTTCACCCCAACATTCACTCTTCTTTTCTGAAAACCCATACAAATCTTCACCTTAGCCTCCACAAGATAATGATCAGACATCCCTCCAGTTGCACCTCTCAGCACATTAACATCCAAAAGTCTCTCTTTCGCGCGCCTCTCAATTAACACGTAATCCAATAACGCTCTCTGGCCATCTCTCCTACTTACATACGTATACTAATGTACATCTCTCTTTTTAAACCAGGTATTCCCAATCACCAGTCCTTTTTCAGCACATAAATCTACATGCTCTTCACCATTTCCATTTACAACACTGATCCCCCCATGTATACCCATTATTCCCTCAACTGCCACATTACTCACCTTTGCATTCAAATCACCCATCACTATAACCCGGTCTCGTGCATCAAAACTACTAACGCACTCAGCTGCTAAGAAAACACTTGCCTCTTGTGATCTTTCTTCTCATGCCCAGGTGCATATGCGCCAATCATCACCAATCTCTCTCCATCCACTTTCAGTTTTACCCGTATTAATCTAGAGTTTACTTTCTTACACCCTATCACATACTCCCACCATTCTTGTTTCAGGAGTAGTGCTACTCCTTCCCTTGCTCTTGTCCCCTCACTGACCCCTGAGTTTACTCCCAAAACATTCCTGAACCACTCTTCCCCTTTACCCATGAGCTTCGTTTCACTCAGAGCCAAAACATCCAGGTTCCTTTTCTCAAACATACTACCTATCTCTCCTTTTTTCTCATCTTCATTACATCCACTCACATTTAGACACCCTAATCTGAGCCTTCGAGGAGGATGAGCACTCCCCGCGTGACTCCTTCTTCTGTTTCTTCTTTTAGAAAGTTAGAATACAAGGAGGGGAGGGTTTCTAGCCCCCCGTTCCCGTCCTAGTCGCCTTCTACGACACGTGAGGAATGCGTGGGAAGTATTCTTTCTCCCCTATCCCCAGGGACATATATATATATATATATATATATATATATATATATATATATATATATATATATATATATATATATATATATATATCCCTGGTGATAGGGGAGAAAGAATACTTCCCACGTATTCCCTGCGTGTCATAGAAGGCGACTAAATGGGGAGGAAGCGGGGCACTGGAAATCCTCCCCTCTCGTTTTAAATTTTTCGAAAGAAGGAACAGAGAAGGGGGCCAAATGGGGATTTCCTTCAAAGGCTCAGTCCTCTGTTCTTAACGCTACCTCGCTAACATGGGAAATGGCAAACAGTATGAAAAAAAAATTACATATATATATATATATATATATATATATATATATATATATATATATATATATATATATATATATATATATATATATATGGAAAGGGAGCTGTGGTTTCTGTGCATTATACATGACAGCTAGAGACTGAGTGTGAGCGAATGTGGCCATTTTGTTTTTTCCTGGCGCTACCTCGCTGAAAGGGAGGGAGGGAGTGAGGGCGGGGAAAGGTGGGGAATGCTATTGAGTGCTTGATCAACTAAATTCCTTTCTTAATCACAGGGAAATGAAACACGATAAGTTGCAATTGTACTTACGTGTAATGATTGCATCATCAGGGGAGAATACAAGAATGAAATATAAGTTAGTTGATATACAACGAAGAGATGTACCTAGGACGCCGCTTGGTAAACAAGTGACTACCCGAATGGAGGTCGGGTGCGTTCATGTCTGGCAACAAGCGTATCATAGATTTTATCTTTTGGACAAGAAAGGAGACTATTTACAAATTTTATCAATAATAAAGGTATCCAATTTGTATAGACCTTCATTGATATTGTTACAATTCTTTGTGCATTTGAAAATAGAAGCTTCAGTGATATTTCTCGTGTTACAACAGTTAGAGTTAATAACTGAGATGGCGTTACTCCAGTCAATACAATGATCTTAATTCTTAACTTGATTGAATAAGGTATTTCATTTTTGTCCTGTTCTTATACGATATTTACATGGTGCTCTATAAACGCACCCTGAGACACATTCTGGTGACTTTCTGATTAAGATATTTTTCTAGTATTGCTGTTGCTGAAGGAAATATTTGTATTGAATATTCAAACAACGTGGCAGGAAAAGTGAAATCATTACTAAAACCCTCTCACCTTTAATAAGTAATATTTAGATAGAACTCTTTGAAACAAAGTTACTAAAGGATATCTTACCTTCTAATGTAATTTGGTTTAGGTATGTAGATGATGTTCTTTGTGTTTGGCCAACAAGTGAGAATTTACAAACATTCCTTCCTTTACTTGAGAATTTAGTACTTTTCATCAACTTTACTGAAGAAATTGAAAATAAGAGTATATTAGAATTTTTAGATTGCATGAATCATAGGGTTGGAAACGTTTAAGTTTAGCATATACAGCTAGCTTCCCAGTGTATGCTCATATATCCATTATTACTCAGCTCGACAAGATAATTAGATTATCATCATTCCAGTCTGTTCCTTAAGGCATTACGTATATGCAGTCAAGAGTTTATTGATGATGAGTATGAGAAGATATATTTTACTGGACCCAAGTTAAAGTATTCTAGATCTTCCATTGGTAAAATCTCTAAATTTGCAATGAAATCGTTTATAAAGTTAAACCCAAACATCTCCTTGCCACCAAGGACCTTTTAGTGCTCCCTTTTAGTAATGGTTTTACTTTACTTTCCATTATGCTTAGATACTTTAATGTAAATGTTGCCTTCAAGAACAACAATACTATATAGAATGTGTTGATTAGGAACTCATCAGAAAGTTCCGCAGGGTGAGTTTATAGTTTACCACGTCTAAATTGTGATAAATCTTATGTTGGGCAGAGTAGTAAGGATCTTTCTGTTAGAGTTAAGCAACACAAATATAGAATAAGAACAAGACAAGAATCAAAAGCCTTGTCTAGTTATGCTGAAAATTGTGATCATTTCATTGACTGGATTAGTGTCATCTCAGTGATTAGTTGGAAATCTTTTATCACGAGAATTACCTTTGAATCTTCTATCATCAAATACACAAAGAATTGTAACATTAATATTAGTGAAGTCCTGTACAAACTGGATAGATATACTGTCGATAAGATTTGTAAACAGTTTCCTTATTGTCCACATGATAAATTTTTTGATACACATATTGCCAGACTTGACCGCATCCGAACCTTCATTCGGGTTGTCACTTGTTTACCAAATGACGTCTTAGCTACGTCTACTCGTTTCACATCACCTGACTGTTATACTTTTTTTGTGTGTCTCCTTGATGATGCGATCATTACACTAAAGTGCACCTGGGAGCGTTGAAAAATATGTTGAAGGCGAGAACATTATCTCGGAGAGCAAAAATGGGCATGTTTGAAGGTATAGTGGTCCAATAATGTTATATGGTTGCGAGGCACGGGTTATAGAAAGGGTTGTGCGGAGGCGGGTGGATGTGTTGAAAATTAGATGTTTGAGGACAATATGGGGTTAGAGGTCGTTTGATCGAGTAAGTAATGAAAGGGTAAAAGAGATGCGTGGTAATAAAAAGAGTGTGGTTGAGAGAGCAGAAGAGGGTGTATTGAAATGTTTGGTCACATGGAGAGAATGACTGAGGAAAGATAGACTAAGACGAGATATATGTCAGAGGTGGAGGGAACGAGGTGAAGTGGGAGACCAAATTGGAGGTGGAAGGACGGAGTGAAAAGATTTTGAGTGACCGGGGCCTAAACATACAGGAAGGTGAAAGGCATGCAAGAAATAGAGTGAATTGGAACGATGTGGTATACCGGGGTCGATGTGCTGTCAGTGGATTGAACCAGGGGGCATGTGAAGCGTCTGGGGTAAACCATGGAAAGTTATGTGGGACCTGGATGTGGAAAGAGAGCTGTGGTTTCGGTGCATTACACATGACAGCTAGAGACTGAGTGTGAACGCATGTGGCCTTTGTTGTCTTTTCTTAGCGCTACTTCGCGCGCACGCGGGTGGAGGAGGGCACCATTTCAAGTTTGGCGGGGTGGCGGCGCGAATGGACGAAGGCAGCAGGTATGAATATGTACATGTGTATATATGTATATGTCTTTGTATGTATATGGATGTAAACGATGAAATGTATAGATATGTATATATGTGTGTGTGAGCGTTTAAATATATACATGTGTATGTGGGAAGGATGGGCCGTTCTTTCGTCTGTTTCCTTGCGCTACCTCGCTAACGCAGGAGACAGCGACAAAGTATGATAAACAATATATATATATATATATATATATATATATATATATATATATATATACATTATTCATAGAGATGCTCTGTGGAAGATATTAAGAATATATGGTGTGGGAGGCAAGTTGTCAGAAGCAGTGAAAAGTTTTTATCGAGGATGTAAGGCATGTGTACGTGTAGGAAGAGAGGTAAGTGATTGGTTCTCAGTGACTGTAGGTTTGCGGCAGGGGTTTGTGATGTCTCCATGGTTCTTTAATGTGTTTATGGATGGGTTTGTTAGGGAGGTGAATGCAAGGGTTTTGGAAATAGGGGCAAGTATACAGTCTGTGGTGGATGAGAGAGCATGGGAAGTGAGTCAGTTGTTGTTCGCTAATGATACAGCGCTGGTGGCTGATTCATGTGAGAAACTGCAGAAGCTGGTGACTGAGTTTGGTAAAGTATGTCAAAGAAGAAAGTTGAGAGTAAATGTGAATGAGAGCAAGGTCATTAGGTACAGCAGGGTTGAGTGTCAAGTCAGTTGGGAGGTAAGTTTGAATGAAGAAAAACTGGAGGAAGTGAAGTGTTTTGATATCTGGGAGAGGATTTGGCAGCGGATGGAACCATGGAAGCGGAAGTGAATCATAGGGTGGGGGAGGGGGCGAAAATTCTGGGAGCCTTGAAGAATGTGTGAGAAGTCGAGAACATTATCTCGGAAAGTAAAAATGGGTATGTTTGAAGGAATAGTGGTTCCAACAATGTTGTATGGTTACGAGGCGTGGGCTATGGATAGAGTTGTGCGCAGGAGAGTGGATGTGCTGGAAATGAGATGTTTGAGGACAATATATGGTGTGAGGTGGTTTGATCGAGTAAGTAATAATAGGGTAAGAGAGATGTGTGGTGATAAAAAGAATGTGGTTGAGAGGGCATAAGAGGGTGTTTTGAGATGGTTAGGTCACATGGAGAGAATGATTGAGGAAAGATTGACCAAGATGATATATGTGTCAGAGGTGGAGGGAACGAGGAGAAGTGGGAGACCAAATTGGAGGTGGAAAGATGAGTGAAAAAGATTTTGAGTGACCGGGGCCTGAACATGCAGGAGGGTGAAAGGCGTGCAAGGAATAGAGTGAATTGGAACGATGTGGCATACTGGGGTCGACGTGCTGTCAGTAGGTTGAACCAGGGGATGTGAAGTGTCTGGGGTAAACCATGGAAAGTTCTGTGGGGCCTGGATGTGGAAAGGGAGCTATGGTTTCGGTGCATTATTGACGGATAGAGACTGAGTGTGAACGAATGTGGCCTTTGTTGTCTTTTCCTAGCGCTACCTCGTGCACATGAGAGGGGAGGGGGTTGCTGTTTCATGTGTGGCGATGTGGCGATGGGAATGAAAAAAGGCAGACAGTATGAATTATGTACATGTGTATATATGTATATGTCTGTGTGTGTGTGTGTGTGTGTGTGTGTGTGTGTGTGTGTGTGTGTGTATATGTATACGTTGAGATGTATAGGTATGTATATTTGCGTGTGTGGACGTGTATGTATATACATGTGTTGTGGGGGGGTTGGGCCATTCTTTCGTCTGTTTCCTTGCGCTATCTCGCTAACGCGGGAGACAGCGACAAAGCAAAATAAATAAATAAATAAAAAAAAAAAAAAAATATATATATACATATATATATATATAAATATATATATATATCTTTTTTTTTTGCTTTGTCGCTGTTTCCCGCGTTTGCGAGGTAGCGCAAGGAAACAGACGAAAGAAATGGCCCAACCCACCCCCATACACATGTATGTACATACGTCCACACACGCAAATATACATACCTACACAGCTTTCCATGGTTCACCCCAGTCGCTTCACATGCCCTGATTCAATCCACCGACAGCACGTCAGCCCCGGTATACCACATCGGTCCAATGCACTCTATTCCTTGCCCGCTTTTCACCCTCCTGCATGTTCAGGCCCCGATCACTCAAAATCTTTTTCACTCCATCTTTCCACCTCCAATTTGGTCTCCCACTTCTCCTCGTTCCCTCCACCTCTGACACATATATCCTTTTGGTCAATCTTTCCTCACTCATTCTCTCCATGTGCCCAAACCATTTCAAAACACCCTCTTCTGCTCTCTCAACCACGCTCTTTTTATTTCCACACATCTATCTTACCCTTACGTTACTTACTCGATCAAACCACCTCACACCACACATTGTCCCCAAACATCTCATTTCCAGCACATCCATCCTCCTGCGCACAACTCTATCCATAGCCCACGCCTCGCAACCATACAACATTGTTGGAAGCACTATTCCTTCAAACATACCCATTTTTGCTTTCCGAGATAATGTTCTCGACTTCCACACATTCTTCAAGGCTCCCAGGATTTTCGCCCCCTCCCCCACCCTCTGATCCACTTCCGCTTCCATGGTTCCATCCGCTGCCAGATCCACTCCCAGATATCTAAAACACTTTACTTCCTCCAGTTTTTCTCCATTCAAACTTACCTCCCACTTGACTTGACCCTCAACCTTACTGTACCTAATAACCTTGCTCTTATTCACATTTACTCTTAAATTTCTTCGTTCACACACTTTACCAAACTCAGTCACCAGCTTCTGCAGTTTCTCACATGAATCAGCCACCAGCGCGGTATCATCAGCGAACAAAAACTGACTCCCCAACAGACTTCATACTTGCCCCTCTTTCCAAAACTCTTGCATTCACCTCCCTAACAACCCCATCCATAAACAAATTAAACAACCATGGAGACATCACACACCCCTGCCGCAAACCTACATTCACTGAGAACCAATCACTTTCCTCTCTTCCTACACGTACACATGCCTTATATATATATATATTTTTTTTTTCTAAATTGTGTATATGTATATGTATATATATATGTATATTATCCCTGGGGATAGGGGTGAAAGAATACTTCCCACGTATTCCTCGCGTGTCGTAGAAAGCGACTAGAGGGGACGGGAGCGAGGGGCCAGAAATCCTCCCCTCCTTGTATTAACTTTCTAAAATGGGAAACAGAAGAAGGAGTCACGCGGGGAGTGCTCATCCTCCTCGAAGGCTCAGAGTGGGGTGCCTAAATGTGTGTGGATGTAACCAAGATGTGAAAAAAGGAGAGATAGGTAGTATGTTTGAGGAAAGGAACCTGGATGTTTTGGCTCTGAGTGAAACGAAGCTCAAGGGTAAAGGGGAAGAGTGGTTTGGGAATGTCTGGGGAGTAAAAATTCGGGGGTTAGTGAGAGGACAAGAGCAAGGGAAGGAGTAGCGATACTCCTGAAACAGGAGTTGTGGGAGTATGTGATAGAGTGTAAGAAAGTAAATTCTCGATTAATATGGGTAAAACTGAAAGTTGATGGAGAGAGATGGGTGATTATTGGTGCTTATGCACCTGGGCATGAGAAGAAAGATCAAGAGAGGCAAGTGTTTTGGGAGCAGATGAATGAGTGTGTTAGTGGTTTTGATGCACGAGAACGGGTTATAGTGATGGGTGATTTGAATGCAAAGGTGAGTAATGTGGCAGTTGAGGGAATAATTGGTATACATGGGGTGTTCAGTGTTGTAAATGGAAATGGTGAAGAGCTTGTAGATTTATGTGCTGAAAAAGGACTGGTGATTGGGAATACCTGGTTTAAAAAGCGAGATATACATAAGTATACGTATCTAAGTAGGAGAGATGGCCAGAGAGCGTTATTGGATTACGTGTTAATTGACAGGCGTGCGAAAGAGAGACTTTTGGATGTTAATGTGCTGAGAGGTGCAACTGGAGGGATGTCTGATCATTATCTTGTGGAGGATAAGGTGAAGATTTGTATGGGTTTTCAGAAAAGAAGAGTGAATGTTGGGGTGAAGAGGGTGGTGAGAGTAAGTGAGCTTGAGAAGGAGACCTGTGTGAGGAAGTACCAGGAGAGACTGAGTACAGAATGGAAAAAGGTGAGAATAATGGAAGTAAGGGGAGTGGGGGAGGAATGGGATGTATTTAGGGAATCAGTGATGGATTGCGCAAAAGATGCTTGTGGCATGAGAAGAGTGGGAGGTGGGTTGATTAGAAAGGGTAGTGAGTGGTGGGATGAAGAAGTAAGAGTATTAGTGAAAGAGAAGAGAGAGGCATTTGGACGATTTTTGCAGGGAAAAAATGCAATTGAGTGGGAGATGTATAAAAGAAAGAGACAGGAGGTCAAGAGAAAGGTGCAAGAGGTGAAAAAAAGGGCAAATGAGAGTTGGGGTGAGAGAGTATCATTAAATTTTAGGGAGAATAAAAAGATGTTCTGGAAGGAGGTAAATAAAGTGCGTAAGACAAGGGAGCAAATGGGAACTTCAGTGAAGGGCGCAAATGGGGAGGTGATAACAAGTAGTGGTGATGTGAGAGGGAGATGGAGTGAGTATTTTGAAGGTTTGTTGAATGTGTTTGATGGTAGATTGGCAGATATAGGGTGTTTTGGTCGAGGTGGTGTGCAAAGTGAGAGGGCTAGGGAAAATGATTTGGTAAACAGAGAAGAGGTAGTGAAAGCTTTGCGGAAGATGAAAGCCAGCAAGGCAGCAGGTTTGGATGGTATTGCAGTGGAATTTATTAAAAAAGGGGGTGACTGTATTGTTGACTGGTTGGTAAGGTTATTTAATGTATGTATGACTCATGGTGAGGTGCCTGAGGATTGGCGGAATGCGTGCATAGTGCCATTGTACAAAGGCAAAGGGGATAAGAGTGAGTGCTCAAATTACAGAGGTATAAGTTTGTTGAGTATTCCTGGTAAATTATATGGGAGGGTATTGATTGAGAGGGTGAAGGCATGTACAGAGCATCAGATTGGGGAAGAGCAGTGTGGTTTCAGAAGTGGTAGAGGATGTGTGGATCAGGTGTTTGCTTTGAAGAATGTATGTGAGAAATACTTAGAAAAGCAAATGGATTTGTATGTACCATTTATGGATCTGGAGAAGGCATATGATAGAGTTGATAGAGATGCTCTGTGGAAGGTATTAAGAATATATGGTGTGGGATGAAAGTTGTTAGAAGCAGTGAAAAGTTTTTATCGAGGATGTAAGGCATGTGTACGTGTAGGAAGAGAGGAAAGTGATTGGTTCTCAGTGAATGTAGGTTTGCGGCAGGGGTGTGTGATGTCTCCATGGTTGTTTAATTTGTTTATGGATGGGGTTGTTAGGGAGGTAAATGCAAGAGTTTTGGAAAGAGGGGCAAGTATGAAGTCTGTTGGGGATGAGAGAGCTTGGGAAGTGAGTCAGTTGTTGCTCGCTGATGACACAGCGCTGGTGGCTGATTCATGTGAGAAACTGCAGAAGCTGGTGACTGAGTTTGGTAAAGTGTGTGGAAGAAGAAAGTTAAGAGTAAATGTGAATAAGAGCAAGGTTATTAGGTACAGTAGGGTTGAGGGTCAAGTCAATTGGGAGGTGAGTTTGAATGAAGAAAAACTGGAGGAAGTGAAGTGTTTTAGATATCTGGGAGTGGATCTGGCAGCGGATGGAACCATGGAAGCGGAAGTGGATCATAGGGTGGGGGAGGGGGCGAAAATTCTGGGGGCCTTGAAGAATGTGTGGAAGTCGAGAACATTATCTCGGAAAGCAAAAATGGGTATGTTTGAAGGAATAGTGGTTCCAACAATGTTGTATGGTTGCGAGGCGTGGGCTATGGATAGAGTTGTGCGCAGGAGGATGGATGTGCTGGAAATGAGATGTTTGAGGACAATGTGTGGTGTGAGGTGGTTTGATCGAGTGAGTAACGTAAGGGTAAGAGAGATGTGTGGAAATAAAAAGAGCGTGGTTGAGAGAGCAGAAGAGGGTGTTTTGAAGTGGTTTGGGCACATGAAGAGGATGAGTGAGGAAAGATTGACCAAGAGGATATATGTGTCGGAGGTGGAGGGAACAAGGAGAAGAGGGAGACCAAATTGGAGGTGGAAAGATGGAGTGAAAAAGATTTTGTGTGATCGGGGCCTGAACATGCAGGAGGGTGAAAGGAGGGCAAGGAATAGAGTGAATTGGAGCGATGTGGTATACCGGGGCTGACGTGCTGTCAGTGGATTGAATCAAGGCATGTGAAGCGTTTGGGTAAACCATGGAAAGCTGTGTAGGTATGTATATTTGCGTGTGTGGACGAATGTATATACATGTGTATGGGGGGGGTTGGGCCATTTCTTTCGTCTGTTTCCTTGCGCTACCTCGCAAACGCGGGAGACAGCGACAAAGTAAAAAAAAAAAAAAAAAAAATATATATATATATATATATATATATATATATATATATATATATATATATATATATATATATATATATATATATATATATATATATATATATATATATATATATATATATATATATATATATACATGTATATATATATATATATATATATATATATATATATATATATATATATATATATATATATATATATATATATATATATATATATATATGTATATATATATATATATACGAATAAAATGCATATGAAAGCGCACCTTCATAGAACATACAAACCTCCAACAGCCAGGATCGAACCTCGGACCCCTGTGCAAGAGGCAGGCATGCTAACCGCTAGGCTATGGGACTGTATAATAGGAAACAACTATTCGAAATACTGAGTACTCGAATGCCCTTCGTCTCACAATGGTGAGCAACGGGGTCTATACTTGGTTGTTTCCGAACAGACGCACATAGCCAGCTGATAGCGTTTTACCGAACCTAACTGTACAACGCGGAAACAACCAAGTATAGACCCCGTTGCTCACCATTGTGAGACGAAGGTTATTCGAGTACTCAGTATTTCGAATAGTTGTTTCCTATTATACAGTCCCATAGCCTATCGGTTAGCATGCCTGCCTCTTGCACAAGGGGTCCCAGGTTCGATCCTGGCTATTGGAGGTTTGTATGTTCTATGAAGGTGCGCGTTCATATGCACTTTATTCGTATTCATATACCTCCGCGTTGTACAGTTAGGTTCGGTAAAACGCTATCAGCTGGCTATGTGCGTCTGTTCGGAAACAACCAAGTATAGACCCCGTTGCTCACCATTGTGAGACGAAGGGTATTCGAGTACTCAGTATTTCGAATAGTTGTTTCCCATTACACAGTCCCATAGCCTAGCGGTTAGCATGCCTGCCTCTTGCACAGGGGTCTCAGGTTCGATCCTGGCTGTTGGAGGTTTGTATGATATATATATATATATATATATATATTCATTCATTCATTTATACTTGATCGCCGTTCCCTGGGTTAGCGAAATGGCGGCAAGACACTCATAAAATGCATATATATATATATATAAAAGCCCATACACGTACATAGACATACACATATAAATATATATATATATATACATATATATATATATATATATATATATATATATATATATATATATATATTATATATATATATATATATATATATATATATATATATATATATATATATATATATATAAGTATATATATATATATATATATATATATATATATATATATATATATATATATATATATATATATATATATATATATATATATATATATATATATACAAACCTCCAACAGCCAGGATCGAACCCGTGACCCCTGTGCCTCAGGCGGGATGCTACCGCTAGGTTATGGGCCTAGCCCATATCAACTCTATCATATGCCTTCTCCAGATCCTTAAATACTACATACAAATCCATTTGCTTTTCTAAGTATTTCTCACATACATTCTTCAAAGCAAACACCTGATCCACACATCCTCTACCACTTCTGAAACCACACTGCTCTTCCCCAATCTGATGCTCTGTACATGCCTTCACCCTCTCAATCAAAACCCTCCCATATAATTTACCTTGAATACTCAACAAACTTATACCTCTGTAATTTGAGCACTCACTCTTATCCCCTTTGCCTTTGTACAATGGCACTATGCACGCATTCCGCCAATCCTCAGGCACCTCACCATGAATCATACATACATTGATAACCTTACCAACCAGTTAAAAATAACAGACACCCCTTTTTTTAATAGATTCCACTGCAATACCATCGAAACCTGCTGCCTTGCCGGCTTTCATCTTCCGCAAAGCTTTTACTACCTCTTCTCTGTTTACCAAATCATTTTCCCTAACCCTCTCACTTTGCACACCACCTCGACCAAAACACCCTATATCTGCCACTCTATCATCAAACACATTCAACAAACCTTCAAAATACTCACTCCATCTCCTTCTCACATCACCACTACTCGATATCACCTCCCCATTAGCAACTTTCACTGAAGTTCCCATTTGCTCCCTTGTCTTACGCACTTTATTTACCTCCTTCCAGAACATCTTTTTATTCTCCCTAAAATTTAATGATACTCTCTCACCCCAACTCTCATTTGCCCTCTTTTTCACCTCTTGCACCTTTCTCTTGACCTGTCTCTTTCTTTTATACATCTCCCACTCAATTGCATTTTTTCCCTTCAAAAATCGTCCAAATGCCTCTCTCTTCTCTTTCACTAATAATCTTACTTCTTCATCCCACCACTCACTACCCTTTCTAATCAACCCACCTCCCACGCTTCTCATGCCACAAGCATATTTTGCGCAATCCATCACTGATTCCTAAATACATCCCATTCCTCCCCCACTCCCCTTACTTCCATTGTTCTCACCTTTTTCCATTCTGTACTCAGTCTCTCCTGGTACTTCCTCACACAAGTCTCCTTCCCAAGCTCACTTACTCTCACCACCCTCTTCACCCCAACTTTCACTCTTCTTTTCTGAAAACCCATACAAATCTTCACCTTAGCCTCCACAAGATAATGATCAGACATCCCTCCAGTTGCACCTCTCAGCACATTAACATCCAAAAGTCTCTCTTTCGTGCGTCTGTCAATTAACACGTAATCCAATAACGCTCTCTGGCCATCTCTCCTACTTAGATACGTATACTTATGTATATCTCGCTTCTTAAACCAGGTATTCCCAATCACCAGTCCCTTTTCAGCACATAAATCTACAAGCTCTTCACCATTTCCATTTACAACACTGAACACCCCATGTATACCAATTATTCCCTCAACTGCCACATTACTCACCTTTGCATTCAAATCACCCATCACTATAACCCGATCTTGTGCATCAAAACCACTAACACACTTATTCAGCTGCTCCCAAAACACTTGTCTCTCATGATCTTTCTTCTCATGCCCAGGTGCATATGCACCAATAATCACCCATCTCTCTCCATAACTTTCAGTTTTACCCATATTAATCGAGAATTTACTTTCTTACATTATATCACATACTCCCACAACTCCTGTTTCAGGAGTACTGCTACTCATTCCCTTGCTCTTGTCCTCTCACTAACCCCTGACTTTACTCCCAAGACATTCCCAAACCACTCTTCCCCTATATCCTTGAGCTTCGTTTCACTCAGAGCCAAAACATCCAGGTTCCTTTCCTCAAACATACTACGTATCTCTCCTTTTTTAACATCTTGGTTACATCCACACACATTTAGACACCCCATATATATATATATATATATATATATATATATATATATATATATATATATATATATATATATATATATATATATATATATATATATATATATATATATATATATATATATATATATATATATATATATATATATATATATATATATATAAAGGGGGTGACTGTATTATTGACTGGTTGGTAAGGTTATTTAATGTATGTATGACTCATGGTGAGGTGCCTGAGGATTGGCGGAATGCGTGCATAGTGCCATTGTACAAAGGCAAAGGGGATAAGAGTGAGTGCTCAAATTATAGAGGTATAAGTTTGTTGAGTATTCCTGGTAAATTATATGGGAGGGTATTGATTGAGAGGGTGAAGGCATGTAAAGAGCATCAGATTGGGGAAGAGCAGTGTGGTTTCAGACGTGGTAGAGGATGTGTGGATCAGGTGTTTGCTTTGAAGAATGTATGTGAGAAATACTTAGAAAAGCAAATGGATTTGTATGTAGCATTTATGGATCTGGAGAAGGCATATGATAGAATTGATAGAGATGTTCTGTGGAAGGTATTAAGAATATATGGTGTGGGAGGCAAGTTGTAAGAAGCAGTGAAAAGTTTTTATCAAGGATGTAAAGCATGTGTACGTGTAGGAAGAGAGGAAAGTGATTGGTTCTCAGTGAATGTAGGTTTGCGGCAGGGGTGTGTGATGTCTCCATGGTTGTTTAATTTGTTTATGGATGGGGTTGTTAGGGAGGTAAATGAATGAGTTTTGGAAAGAGGGGCAAGTATGAAGTCTGTTGGGGATGAGAGAGCTTGTGAAGTGAGTCAGTTGTTGTTCGCTGAGGATACATCGCTGGTGGCTGATTCATGTGAGAAACTGCAGAAGCTGGTGACTGAGTTTGGTAAAGTGTGTGAAAGAAGAAAGTTAAGAGTAAATGTGAATAAGAGCAAGGTTATTAGGTACAGTAGGGTGGAGGGTCAAGTCAATTGGGAGGTAAGTTTGAATGGAGCAAAACTGGAGGAAGTAAAGTGTTTTAGATATCTGGGAGTGGATCTGGCAGCGGATGGAACCATGGAAGCGGAAGTGGATCGTAGGGTGGGGGAGGGGGCGAAAATCCTGGGAGACTTGAAGAATGTGTGGAAGTCGAGAACATTATCTCGGAAGCAAAAATGGGTATGTTTGAAGGAATAGTGGTTCGAACAATGTTGTATGGTTGCGAGGCGTGGGCTATGGATAGAGTTGTGTGCAGAAGGATGGATGTGCTGGAAATGAGATGTTTGAGGACAATGTGTGGTGTGAGGTGGTTTTATCGAGTAAGTAACGTAAGGGTAAGAGAGATGTGTGGAAATAAAAAGAGCGTGGTTGAGAGAGCAGAAGAGTGTGTTTTGAAATGGTTTGGGCACATGGAGAGAATGAGTGAGGAAAGATTGACCTAGAGGATATATGTGTCGGAGGTGGAGGGAACGAGGAGAAGTGGGAGACCAAATTGGAGGTGGAAAGATGGAGTGAAAAAGATTTTCTGTGATCGGGCCTGAACATGCAGGAGGGTGAAAGGGGGGCAAGGAATAGAGTGAATTGGATCGATGTGGTATACCGGGGTTGACTTGCTGTCAGTGGATTCAATCAGGGCATGTGAAGCGTCTGGGGTAAACCATGGAAAGCTGTGCAGGTATGTATATTTGCGTGTGTGGACGTATGTATATACATGTGTATGGGAGTTGGTTGGTCCATTTCTTTCTTCTGTTTCCTTGCGCTACCTCGTAAACGCGGGAGAAAGCAAGAAAAAGAAAAAAAAGATATATATATATATATATATATATATATATATATATATATATATATATATATATATATATATATATATATATATATATATATATATGTCTTTTCCTAGTGCTACCTCGCACACATGAGGGGGGAGGGGGATGGTATCCCATGTGTGGCGAGGTGGCGATGGGAATGAATAAAGGTAGACAGTGTGAATTGTGTGCATGGGTATATATGTGTGTGTCTGTGTGTGTGTATATATGTGTACATTGAGATGTATAGATATGTATATTGAACCTGTGTGGACGTGTATGTATATGCATTGTGTATAGGGAAGGGTTGGGCCATTTCTTTCGTCTGTTTCCTTGCGCTACCTCGCAAACGCGGGAGACAGCGACAAAGCAAAATAAAAATAAAATAAATATATATATATGTATATATATATATATATATATATATATATATATATATATATATATATATATATATATATATATATATATATATATTATATCTATCTTATTACACTTTGTCGCCGTCTTCCGCGTCAGCGAGGTAGCGCAAGGAAACAGACGAAAGAATGGCTCAACCCGCCCGCATACACATGTATATACATTCACGTCCACACACGCACGTATACATACCTATACATTTCAACGTATGCATATATATGTACATACTCAGACATATACAATATACACATGTACATAATTCATACTTGCTGCCGTTATTCATTCCCGTCGCCAAACGAAGTCAAACGAAGTCTTACCATCAGTGTCTTGATTCAAAAGTTTTTATGATACGCGAGGTGTTCCTAACACTTATATCATACAGAGCGACAAGAAACATGACAATTATCTTCTGGCGGATATGAATCATGTAAACATTACGGCTGTAGCCTCACCTGTCATGTTAAGAACAAGGTCGATGTTGCGTCCTTGCCTGTCACCTCTACCACACGTGGCCGACACACACAACACTGGGCCCTTGGCTCGCCACGTCCATTATATATGCTATAATTGGTCGACGGGTAGATAAGCAGCAGCGAACATGGGATCGACGCTGCGAGGGCTGGTTTGTGTAGTGAGGAGGACAGGGAAGGGGAGTGGCGAGGGTAAGGGATGCTGGAAAGTTTTGGTGTATCAATTATAAGAAGAGCTGATCAGTAAACTTAATCACCATACTTTATGAGAGTTTGAAACTGCTTCATCAACAGAAAGTATGCTGCTGAGGGAAAAAGATGGCCAAACGGGCGCCCGGGTCTGATGCTGAACGGTCTTGACGAAGTCATTTTCCTTATAAAGGAGTTTTCCTTGAAGTGAACTAAGGTGTAAATGGTAACATGACCTTATAAGATATGTACAACGAGAGGCTGGAAAGTCATCGTGTGCACGAGAGACGTAGCCTTGGCTGGCAAGTGACTAACCTCATTTGAAAATGTTATCATTGCCTATGATGACAAACGCTGAAGGATTGTGTGTGTGTGTGTGTGTGTGTGTGTGTGTGTGTCTGTAAATATATATATATATATATATATATATATATATATATATATATATATATATATATATATATATATATATATATTTTTTTTTTTTTTTTTTTTTTGCTTTATCGCTGTCTCCCGCGTTTGCGAGGTAGCGCAAGGAAACAGACGAAAGAAATGGCCCAACCCACCCCCATACACATGTATATACATACGTCCACACACGCAAATATACATACCTACACAGCTTTCCATAGTTTACCCCAGACGCTTCACATGCCTTGATTCAATCCACTGACAGCACATCAACCCCGGTATAACACATCGCTCCAATTCACTCTATTCCTTGCCCTCCTTTCACCCTCCTGCATGTTCAGGCCCCGATCGCACAAAATCTTTTTCACTCCATCTTTCCACCTCCAATTTGGTCTCCCTCTTCTCCTCGTTCCCTCCACCTCCGACACATATATCCTCTTGGTCAATCTTTCCTCACTCATTCTCTCCATGTGACCAAACCATTTCAATTCACCCTCTTCTGCTCTCTCACCCACGCTCTTTTTATTTCCACACATCTCTCTTACCCTTACGTTACTTACTCGATCAAACCACCTCACACCACACATTGTCCTCAAACATCTCATTTCCAGCACATCCATCCTCCTGCGCACAACTCTATCCATAGTCCACGCCTCGCAACCATACAACATTGTTGGAACCACTATTCCTTCAAACATACCCATTTTTGCTTTCCGAGATAATGTTCTCGACTTCCACACATTCTTCAAGGCTCCCAGAATTTTCGCCCCCTCCCCCACCCTATGATCCACTTCCGCTTCCATGTTTCCATCCGCTGCCAGATCCACTCCCAGATATCTAAAACACTTCACTTCCTCCAGTTTTTCTCCATTCAAACTTACCTCCCAATTGACTTGACCCTCAACCCTACTGTACCTAATAACCTTGCTCTTATTCACATTTACTCTTAACTTTCTTCTTTCACTCACTTTACCAAACTCAGTCACCAGCTTCTGCAGTTTCTCACATGAATCAGCCACCAGCGCTGTATCATCATATATATATATATATATATATATATATATATATATATATATATATATATATATATATATATATATATATATATATATATATATATATATATATATATCTTTCTTTCTTTCTTTTAAACTATTCTCCATTTCCCGCGTTAGCGAGGTAGCGTTTAGAACAGAGGACTGGGCCTTTTTTGGAATATCTTCACCTGGCCCCCTATGTTCCTTCTTTTGGAAAACTAAAAAAAAAAGAGAGGGGAGGATTTCCAGCCCCCCGCTCCCTCCCCTTTTAGTCGCCTTCTACGACATGCAGGGAATACTTGGGAAGTATTCTTAATCCCCTATCCCCAGGGATAATATATATATATATATATATATATATATATATATATATATATATATATATATATATATATACGAATAAAGTGTATATGAACGCGCACCTTCATAGAACATACAAAGCTCCATCAGCCAGGATCGAACCTGGGACCCCTTGTGCAAGAGGCAGGCATGCTAACCGCTAGGCTAAGGGACTTTATAATAGGAAACAACTATTCGAAATACTGAATACTCGAATACCCTTCGTCTCACTATGGTGAGCCACGGGGTCTATCGGTTGTTTCCGAACAGAACACATAGCCAGCTGAGAGCGTTTTACCGAACCTGACTGTACAACGCGGAGTTATATGAATACGAATAAAGTGTATATGAACGCTCATCTTCATAGAACATACAAAGCTCCATGAAGGTGCGCGTTCTGCAGAAGCTGGTGACTGAGTTTGGTAAAGTGTGTGAAAGAAGAAAGTTAAGAGTAAATGTGAATATGAGCAAGGTAATTAGGTACAGTAGGGTTGAGGGTCAAGTCAATTGGGAGGTAAGTTTGAATGGAGAAAAACTGGAGGAAGTAAAGTGTTTTAGATATCTGGGAGTGGATCTGGCAGCGGATGGAACCATGGAAGCGGAAGTGGTTCATAGGGTGGGGGAGGGGGCGAAAATCCTGGGAGCCTTGAAGAATGTGTGAAAGTCGAGAACATTATCTCAGAAAGCAAAAATGGGTATGTTTGAAGGAATAGTGGTTCCAACAATGTTGTATGGTTGCGAGGCGTGGGCTATGGATAGAGTTGTGCGCAGGAGGATGGATGTGCTGGAAATGAGATGTTTGAGGACAATGTGTGGTGTGAGGTGGTTTGATCGAGTAAGTAATATAAGGGTAAGAGAGATGTGTGGAAATAAAAAGAGCGTGGTTGAGAGAGCAGAAGAGGGTGTTTTGAAATGGGTTGGGCACATGGAGAGAATGAGTGAGGAAAGATTGACCGAGAGGATATATGTGTCAGAGGTGGAGGGAACGAGGAGAAGTGGGAGACCAAATTGGAGGTGGAAAGATGGAGTGAAAAAGAGATTTTGTGTGATCGGGGCCTGAACATGCAGGACGGTGAAGGACGGGCAAGGAATAGAGTGAATTAGATCGATGTGGTATACCGGGGTCGACGTGCTGTCAATGGATTTAATCAGGGTATGTGAAGCGTCTGGGGTAAACCATGGAAAGTTCTATGGGGCCTGGATGTGGAAAGGGTGCTGTGGTTTCGGGCATTATTGCATGACAGCTAGAGACTGAGTGTGAACGAATGGGGCCTTTGTTGTCTTTTCCTAGCGCTACCTCGCACACATGAGGGGGAAGGGGGATGTTATTCCATGTGTGGCGAAGTGGCGATAGGAATGAATAAAGGCAGACAGTGTGAATTGTGTGCATGGGTATATATGTATGTGTCTGTGTGTGTATATATATGTGTACATCAAGATGCATGGGTATGTACATTTGCGAGTGTGGACGTGTATGTATATACATGTGTATGGGGGTGGGTTGGGCCATTTCTTTCGTCTGTTTCCTTGCGCTACCTCGCAAACGCGGTACACAGCGACAAAGCAAAATAGATATGAAATAAATAGATATATATATATATATATATATATATATATATATATATATATATATATATATATTTTTTTTTGCTTTGTCGCTGTCTCCCGAGTTTGCGAGGTAGCGCAAGGAAACAGACGAAAGAAATGGCCCAACCCACCCCCCATACACATGTATATACATACGTCCACACACGCAAATATACATACCTACACAGCCTTCCATGGTTTACCCCAGACGCTTTACATGCCCCGATTCAATCCACTGACAGCACGTCAACCCCGGTATACCACTTCGCTCCAATTCACTCTATTCCTTGCCCTCCTTTCACACTCCTGCATGTTCAGGCCCCGATCACACAAAATCTTTTTCACTCCACCTTTCCACCTCCAATTTGGTCTCCCTCTTCTCCTCGTTCCCTCCACCTCCGACACATATATCCTCTTGGTCAATCTTTCCTCACTCATTCTCTCCATGAGCCCAAACCATTTCAAAACACCCTTTTCTGCTCTCTCAACCACGCTCTTTTTATTTCTACACATCTCTCTTACCCTTACGTTACTTACTCGATCAAACCACCTCACACCACACATTGTCCTCAAACATCTCATTTCCAGCACATCCATCCTCCTGCGCACAACTCTATCTATAGCCCACGCCTCGCAACCATGCAACATTGTTGGAACCACTATTCTTTCAAACATACCCATTTTTGCTTTCCGAGATAATGTTCTCGACTTCCACACATTCTTCAAGGCTCCCAGAATTTTCGCCCCCTCCCCCACCCTATGATCCACTTCCGCTTCCATGGTTCCATCCGCTGCCAGATCCACTCCCAGATATCTAAAACACTTTACTTCCTCCAGTTTTTCTCCATTCAAACTTACCTCCCAATTGACTTGACCCTCAACCCTACTGTACCTAATAACCTTGCTCTTAATCACATTTACTCTTAACTTTCTTCTTTCACACTTTACCAAACTCAGTCACCTGCTTCTGCTGTTTCTTACATGATTCAGCCACCAGCGCTGTATCATCAGCGAACAACAACTGACTCACTTCCCAAGCTCTCTCATCCACAACAGACTGCATACTTGCCCCTCTTTCCAAAACTCTTGCATTCACCTCCCTAACAACCCCATCCATAAACAACTTAAACAACCATGGAGACATCACACACCCCTGCCGCAAACTTACATTCACTGAGAACCAATCACTTTCCTCTCTTCCTACACTTACACATGCCTTACATCCTCGATAAAAACTTTTCACTGCTTCTAACAACTTGCCTCCCACACCATATATTCTTAAAACCTTCCACAGAGCATCTCTATCAACTCTATCATATGCCTTCTCCAGATCCATAAATGCTATATACAAATCCATTTGTTTGTCTAAGTATTTCTCACATACATTCTTCAAAGCAAACACCTGATCCACACATCTTCTACCACTTCTGAAACCACACTGCTCCTACCCAATCTGTTACTCTGTACACGCCTTCACCCTCTCAATCAATACCCTCCCATATGATTTACCAGGAATACTCAACAAACTAATACCTCTGTAATTTGAGCACTCACTCTTATCCCCTTTGCCTTTGTACAATGGCACTATGCAAGTATTCCGCCAATCCTCAGGCACCTCACCATGAATCATACATACATTAAATAACCTTACCAAGCAGTCAACTATACAGTCACCCCCTTTTTTAATAGATTCCACTGCAGTACCATCCAAACCTGCTGCTTTGCCGGCTTTCATCTTCCGCAAAGCTTTTACTACCTCTTCTCTATTTACCAAATCATTTTCCCTAACCCTCTCACTGTGGACACCACCTCGACCAAGACACCCTATATCTGCCACTCTATCATCAAACAAATTTTCAAAATACTCACTCCATCTCCTCACATCACCACTACTTGTTATCACCTCCCCATTTGCGCCCTTTACTGAAGTTCCCATTTGCTCCCTTGTCTTACGCACTTTATTTACCTCCTTCCAAAACATCTTTTTATTCTCCCTGAAATTTAATGATACTCTCTCACCCCAACTCTCATTTGCCCTCTTTTTCACCTCTCGCACCTTTCTCTTGACCTCCTGCCTCTTTCTTTTATACATCTCCCACTCATTTGCATTTTTTCCCTTCAAAAATCGTTCAAATGCCCAACTCTTCTCTTTCACTAATCCCTGGGGATAGGGGAGAAAGAATACTTCTGACGCATTCCTCACTTGTTGTAGAAGCCGACTAAAGGGGACGGGAGCGGGGGGCCAGAAACCCTCCCCTCCTTCTATTTTAACTTTTTAAAAGGGGGAACAGAAGATATATATATATATATATATATATATATATATATATATATATATATATATATATATATATATATATATATATATATATATGTATATATATATATGTATATATATATATATATATATATATATATATATATATATTTTTTTTTTTTTTTTTTTTATACTTTGTCGCTGTCTCCCGCGTTTGCGAGGTAGCGCAAGGAAACAGACGAAAGAAATGGCCCAACCCCCCCCCCCATACACATGTACATACACACGTCCACACACGCAAATATACATACCTACACAGCTTTCCATGATTTACCCCAGACGCTTCACAGGCCTTGATTCAATCCACTGACAGCACGTCAACCCCGGTATACCACATGACTCCAATTCACTCTATTCCTTGCCCTCCTTTCACCCTCCTGCATGTTCAGGCCCCGATCACACAAAATCTTTTTCACTCCATCTTTCCACCTCCAATTTGGTCTCCCTCTTCTCCTCGTTCCCTCCACCTCCGACACATATATCCTCTTGGTCAATCTCTCCTCACTCATTCTCTCCATGTGCCCAAACCATTTCAAAACACCCTCTTCTGCTCTCTCAACCACGCTCTTTTTATTTCCACACATCTCTCTTACCCTTACGTTACTTACTCGATCAAACCACCTCACACCACACATTGTCCTCAAACATCTCATTTCCAGCACATCCATCCTCCTGCGCACATCTCTATCCATAGCCCACGCCTCGCAACCATACAACATTGTTGGAACCACTATTCCCTCAAACATACCCATTTTCGCTTTCCGAGATAATGTTCTCGACTTCCACACATTTTTCAAGGCTCCCAAAATTTTCGCCCCCTCCCCCACCCTATGATCCACTTCCGCTTCCATGGTTCCATCCGCTGACAGATCCACTCCCAGATATCTAAAACACTTCACTTCCTCCAGTTTTTCTCCATTCAAACTCACCTCCCAATTGACTTGACCCTCACCCCTACTGTACCTAATAACCTTGCTCTTATTCACATTTACTCTCAACTTTCTTCTTCCACACACTTTACCAAACTCAGTCACCAGCTTCTGCAGTTTCTCACATGAATCAGCCACCAGCGCTGTATCAACAGCGAACAACAACTGACTCACTTCCCAAGCTCTCTCATCCCCAACAGACTTCATACTTGCCCCTCTTTCCAGGACTCTTGCATTTACCTCCCTTACAACCCCATCCATAAACAAATTAAACAACCATGGAGACATCACACACCCCTGCCGCAAACCTACATTCACTGAGAACCAATCACTTTCCTCTCTTCCTACACGTACACATATATATATATATATATATATATATATATATATATATATATATATATATATGTATATATAAGTATACTTATGTAAGTAGGAGAGATGGCCAGAGAGCGTTATTGGATTACGTGTTAATTGACAAGCGCGCGAAAGAGAGACTTTTCGATGTTAATGTGCTGAGAGGTGCAACTGGAGGGATGTCTGATCATTATCTTGTGGAGGCTAAGGTGAAGATTTGTATGGGTTTTCAGAAAAAAAGAGTGAATGTTGGGCTGAAGAGGGTGGTGAGAGTAAGTGAGCTTGGGAAGGAGACTTGTGTGAGGAAGTACCAGGAGAGACTGAGTACAGAATGGAAAAAGGTGAGAACAATGGAAGTAAGGGGAGTGGGAGAGGAATGGGATAAATTTAGGGAATCAGTGATGGATTGCGTAAAAGATGCTTGTGGCATGAGAAGAGTGGGAGGTGGGTTGATTAGAAAGGGTAGTGAGTGGTGGGATGAAGAAGTAAGAGTATTAGTGAAAGAGAAGAGAGAGGCATTTGGACGATTTTTGAAGGGAAAAAATGCAGTTGAGTGGGAGACGTATAAAAGAATGAGGCAGGAGGTCAAGAGAAAGGTGCCAGAGGTGAAAAAAAGGGCAAATGAGAGTTGGGGTGAGAGAGTATCATTAAATTTTAGGGAGAATAAAAAGATGTTCTGGAAGGAGGTAAATAAAGTGCGTAAGACAAGGGAGCAAATGGGAACTTTAGTGAAGGGCGCAAATGGGGAGGTGATAACAAGTAGTGGTGATGTGAGAAGGAGATGGAGTGAGTATTTTGAAGGTTTGTTGAATGTGTTTGATGATAGAGTGGCAGATATAGGGTGTTTTGGTCGAGGTGGTGTGCAAAGTGAGAGGGTTAGGGAAAATGATTTGGTAAACAGAGAAGAGGTAGTAAAAGCTTTGCGGAAGATGAAAGCCGGCAAGACAGCAGGTTTGGATGGTATTGCAGTGGAATTTATTAAAAAAGGGGGTGACTATATTGTTGACTGGTTGGTAAGGTTATTTAATGTATGTATGACTCACGGTGAGGTGCCTGAGGATTGGCGGAATGCGTGCATAGTGCCATTGTACAAAGGCAAAGGGGATAAGAGTGAGTGCTCAAATTACAGAGGTATAAGTTTGTTGAGTATTCCTGGTAAAGTGTGAAAGAAGAAAGTTAAGAGTAAGTGTGAATAAGAGCAAGGTTATTAGGTACAGTAGGGTTGAGGGTCAAGTCAATTGGGAGGTAAGTTTGAATGGAGAAAAACTGGTGGAAGTAAAGTGTTTTAGATATCTGGGAGTGGATCTGGCAGCGGATGGAACGATGGAAACGGAAGTGAATCATAGGGTGGGGGAGGGGGCGAGAATTCTGGGAGCCTTAAAGAATGTTTGGAAGTCGAGAACATTGTCTCGGAAAACAAAATGGGTATGTTTGAAGGAATAGTGGTTCCAACAATGTTGTATGGTTGCGAGGCGTGGGCTATGGATAGAGTTGTGCGCAGAAGGGTGGATGTGCTGGAAATGAGATGCTTGAGGACAATATGTGGTGTGAGGTGGTTTGATCTAGTAAGTAATATAAGGGCGAGAGAGATGTGTGGAAATATAAACAGTGTTGTTGAGAGAGAGCAGAAGAGAGTGTTTTGAAATGGTATGGTCACATGGAGAGAATGAGTGAGGAAAGATTGACCAAGAGGATATATGTGTCAGAGGTGGAGGGAACGAGGAGAAGTGGGAGACCAAATTGGTGGTGGAAAGATGGAGTGAAAAAGATTTTGAGTGATCGGGGCCTGAACATGCAGGCGGGTGAAAGGCGTGCAAGGAATAGAGTGAATTGGAACGATGTGGTATACCGGGGTCGACGTGCTGTCACTGGATTGAACCAATGCATGTGAAGCGTTTGGGGTAAACCATGGAAAGTGTATGGGGCCTGGATGTGGAAAGGGAACTGTGGTTTTTGTGCATTATTACATGACAGCTAGAGACTGAGTGTGAACGAATGGGGCCCTTGGTGTCTTTCCTAGCGCTACCTCGCACACATGAGAGGGGAGGGGGTTGTGATTCCATGTGTGGCGAGGTGGCGATGGGAACAAATAAAGGCAGACAGGATGAATTATGTGCATGTGTATATATGTATAT
This sequence comes from Panulirus ornatus, assembly GCF_036320965.1. NCBI lineage: Eukaryota > Metazoa > Arthropoda > Malacostraca > Decapoda > Palinuridae > Panulirus > Panulirus ornatus. The sequence goes on along the minus strand of NC_092235.1, from coordinate 37,826,600 downwards.
GTCTGTGTGTGTATATATATATATGTGTACATTGAGGTGTATAGGTATGTATATTGTGCGTGTGTGGACGTGTATGTATATACATGTGTATGAGGGCGGGTTGGGCCATTCTTTCGTTTGTTTCCTTGCGCTACCTCGCTAACTCGGGAGACAGCGACAAAGCAAAAAAAAAAAAAAAATATGTTTATATATATATATATATATATATATATATATATAGATAAATATATATATATATATATATATATATATATATATATATATATATATATATATATATATATATATATATATATTTCTTTCTTTCAAACTATTCGCCATTTCCCGCGTTAGCGAGGTAGCGTTAAGAACAGAAGACTGGGCCTTGGAGGGCATATCCTCACCTGGCCCCCTTCTCTGTTCCTTGTTTTGGAAAATTAAAAAAAAAAAGAGAGGGGAAGATTTCCAGCCCCCCGCTCCCTCCCCTTTTAGTCGCCTTCTACGACACGCAGGGAATACGTGGGAAGTATTCTTTCTCCCCTATCCCCAGGGATAATATATATATATATATATATATATATATATATATATATATATATATATATATATTTTTTTTTTTTTTTTTTCTTCAAACTATTCGCCATCTCCCGCGTTAGCGAGGTAGCGTTAAGAACAGAGGACTGGGCCTTTTTTGGAATATCCTCACCTGGCCCCCTCTGTTCCTTCTTTTGGAAGGATGAAAGAAAATGACCCAACCCACCCCCATACACATGCATATACATACACGTCCACACACGCAAATATACATACCTATACATCTCAATGTACACATATATATACACACACAGACACATACATATATACCCATGCACACAATTCATACTGTGTGTGTGTGTGTGTGTGTGTGTGTGTGTGTGTGTGTGTGTGTGTGTGTGCCTGTGTGTGTCTGTGTCAGAGGTGCAGGAAACAAGGAAAAGCGGGAGACCAACCTAAAGGTGGAAGGATGGAGTGAAAACGATTTTGAGCAATCAGGGCCTGAACATACAGGAGGGTGAGAGGCTTGCAAGGAATAGAGTGAACTGGAACAATATGGTAAACTGGGGTCGACAAGCTAGCAATGGACTGAACCAGGGCATGTGAAATGTAAAAGTATGGGAAGAAAAACAAAAGTGAAGTGTAGGTAAAGCATGCCCAATGGTGTCTGCATTTAATTGTATACAGATGTAGTGGAATACGTATTTCAGTGCAATAACCAAAGAACTTGTAGAAAAGTAGAAAAATACATGGAACACAGTTTCTTGAAATCATTTTCCTTGTAACCCTACTACACAAGTTAAGGCCATCACTGATTACTAAAGGAAATAAACACTTGACATAATATCATTAACCAATGATGTTTAATTGGACTACGTTCCCAAATCATTAAATACTTAATTGGTACCAAAACTCAAAAATCAATAAAAATTTCTGATATTCTTATTCCATCTTTTAATTGACAGAAAAAATTACCAGGCTGAATCTTCTTTAAACTTTGTAAACATCTTACATTGTTACACAACCTAATAAAAAGAGACTTCACTATGACGTAATAGGAAGGTAATCATATCTAATATGAACACAATCATCTGATCATATCTACAGTACTGGTATACTTACATGATATACAGACAATATATATATATATATATATATATATATATATATATATATATATATATATATATATATATATATATATATATATATATATATATATATATATATATATATATATATATATATATATATATATATATATATATATATAATATATATATATATATATATATATATATATATATATATATATATATATATATATATACATATATATATATATATATATATATATATATATATATATATATATATATATATATATATATATATATATATAGTCGCGCGAGGTAGCGCAAGGAAACAGACGAAAGAAATGGCCCAACCCCCCCCCCATACACATATATATACATACGTCCACACACGCAAATATACATACCTACACAGCTTTCCATGGTTTACCCCAGACGCTTCACATGCCTTGATTCAATCCACTGACAGCACGTCAACCCAGGTATACCACATCGCTCCAATTCACTCTATTCCTTGCCCTCCTTTCACCCTCCTGCATGTTCAGGCCCCGATCACACAAAATCTTTTTCACTCCATCTTTCCACCTCCAATTTGGTCTCCCTCTTCTCCTTGTTCCCTCCACCTCCGACACATATATCCTCTTGGTCAATCTTTCCTCACTCATCCTCTCCTTGTGCCCAAACCACTTCAAAACACCCTCTTCTACTCTCTCAACCACGCTCTTTTTATTTCCACACATCTCTCTTACCCTTACGTTACTCACTCGATCAAACCACCTCACACCACACATTGTCCTCAAACATCTCATTTCCAGCACATCCATCCTCCTGCGCACAACTCTATCCATAGCCCACGCCTCGCAACCATACAACATTGATGGAACCACTATTCCTTCAAACATACCCATTTTTGCTTTCCGAGATAATGTTCTCGACTTCCACACATTCTTCAAGGCCCCCAGGATTTTCGCCCCCTCCCCCACCCTATGATCCACTTCCGCTTCCATGGTTCCATCCGCTGCCAGATCCACTCCCAGATATCTAAAACACTTCACTTCCTCTAGTTTTTCTCCATTCAAACTCACCTCCCAATTGACTTGACCCTCAACCCTACTGTACCTAATAACCTTGCTCTTATTCACATTTACTCTTAACTTTCTTCTTCCACACACTTTTCCAAACTCAGTCACCAGCTTCTGCAGTTTCTCACATGAATCAGCCACCAGCGCTGTATCATCAGCGAACAACAACTGACTCACTTCCCAAGCTCTCTCATCCCCAACAGACTTCATACTTGCCCCTCTTTCCAAAACTCTTGCATTCACCTCCCTAACAACCCCATCCATAAACAAATTAAACAACCATGGTGACATCACACACCCCTGCCGCAAACCTACATTCACTGAGAACCAATCACTTTCCTCTCTTCCTACACGTACACATGCCTTACATCCTCGATAAAAACTTTTCGCTGCTTCTAACAACTTTCCTCCCACACCATATATTCTTAATACCTTCCACAGAGCATCTCTATCAACTCTATCATATGCCTTCTCCAGATCCATAAATGCTACATACAAATCCATTTGCTTTTCTAAGTATTTCTCACATACATTCTTCAAAGCAAACACCTGATCCACACATCCTCTACCACTTCTGAAACCACACTGCTCTTCCCCAATCTGATGCTCTGTACATGCCTTCACCCTCTCAATCAATACCCTCCCATATAATTTACCAGGAATACTCAACAAACTTATACCTCTGTAATTTGAGCACTCACTCTTATCCCCTTTGCCTTTGTACAATGGCACTATGCACGCATTCCGCCAATCCTCAGGCACCTCACCATGAGTCATACATACATTAAATAACCTTACCAACCAGTCAACAATACAGTCACCGCATTTTTTAATAAATTCCACTGCAATACCATCCAAACCTGCTGCCTTGCCGGCTTTCATCTTCCGCAAAGCTTTCACTACCTCTTCTCTGTTTACCAAATCATTTTCCCTAACCCTCTCACTTTGCACACCACCTCGACCAAAACACCCTATATCTGCCACTCTATCATCAAACACATTCAACAAACCTTCAAAATACTCACTCCATCTCCTTCTCACATCACCACTACTTGTTATCACCTCCCCATTTGCGCCCTTCACTGAAGTTCCCATTTGCTCCCTTGTCTTACGCACTTTATTTACCTCCTTCCAGAACATCTTTTTATTCTCCCTAAAATTTAATGATACTCTCTCACCCCAACTCTCATTTGCCCTTTTTTTCACCTCTTGCACCTTTCTCTTGACCTCCTGTCTCTTTCTTTTATACATCCCCCACTCAATTGCATTTTTTCCCTTCAAAAATCGTCCAAATGCCTCTCTCTTCTCTTTCACTAATACTCTTACTTCTTCATCCCACCACTCACTACCCTTTCTAATCAACCCACCTCCCACTCTTCTCATGCCACAAGCATCTTTTGCGCAATCCATCACTGATTCCCTAAATACATATATACATATATATATATATATATATATATATATATATATATATATATATATATATATATATATATATATATATATATATATATATATATATATATATACATATATATATATGTATATATATATATATATATATATATATATATATATATATATATATATATATATATATATATATATATATATATATATATATATATATATATATATATATATACATATATATATTCTTCAACGCTCCCAGAACTTTCGTGCCCTTCCACACCCTGTGACTCACTTCTGCTTCCATGGTTCCATCCGCTGCCAGATCCATTCCCATATATCAAACATTTCACTTCCTCCAGTTTTTCTCTATTCAAACATACCTCCCATTTGACTTGTCCCTCAACCCTACTGTACCTAATGTATGTGAGAAATACTAAGAAAAGCAAATGAATTTTTATGAAGCATACATGAATCTGGAGAAGACATATGATAGAGTTGACAGAGATGCTCTGTAGAAGGTATTAAGAATATAATTGTGTGGGAGGCAAGTTGTTAGAAGCAGTGACAAGTTTTTATCGAGGATGTAAGGCATGTGTACGAGTGGGAAGAGAGGAAATTGATTGGTTCTCAGTGAATGTTGGATTGCGGCAGGGGTGCGTGAAGTTTCGATGGTTGTTTAATTTGTCTATGGATGGGGTTGTTAGGGAGGTGAATGCAAGAGTTTTGGAAAGAGGGACAAGTATGCAGTCTGTTGTGGATGAGAGAGCTTGGAAAGTGAGTCAGTTGTTATTCGCTGATGATACAGTGCTGGTGGCCGATTCAGGTGAGAAACTGCAGAAGCTGTTGACTGAGTTTGGTAAAGTGTGTGAAATAAGAAAGCTGGGAGTGAATGTGAATAACAGCAAGGTTATTAGGTACAGTAGGGTTGAGGGACAAGTCAATTGGGAGGTAAGTTTGAATGGAGAAAAACTGGAGGAAGTGAAGTGTTTTAGATATCTGGGAGTAGATTTTGCAGCGGATGGAACCATTGAAGCGGAAGTGAATCATAGGGTGGGGGAGGGGGAGAAAGTTTTGGGAGCGTTGAAAAATGTGTGGAAGTCGAGAACGTTATCTTGGAAAGCAAAAATGGGCATGTTTGAAGGAATAGTGGTTCCAATAATGTTATATGGTTGCGAGGCGTTGGCTATACATAGAGGTGTGCGCAGGAAGGTGGCTGTGCTGGAAATCAGATGTCTGAGGACAATTTTTGGTGTGAGGTGGTTTGATCGAGTCAGTAATGAAAGGTTAAGAGAAATGTGTGATAAAAAAAAGAGTGTGATTGAGTGAGCAGAAGAGGGTGCTTTGAAATGGTTTGGTCACATGGAGCGAATGAAAGAGGAAAGATTTACAAAGAGGATATATGTGTCAGAGGTGGAGGGAACGAGGAGAAGTGGGAGACCAAATTGGAGGTGGAAAGATGGAGTGAAAAAGATTTTGAGTAATCGGGGCCCGAGCATGCAGGAGGGTGAAAGGCGTGCAAGGACTAGAGTGAATTGGAATGATATGGTATACCGGGGTCGACGTGTTGTCAATGGATTGAGCCAGGGCATGTGAAGCGTCTAGGGTATACCATGGAAAGTTCTGTGGGGCCTGGATGTGGAAAGGGAGCTGTGGTTTCGTAGCATTATACATGACAGCTAGAGACTGAGTGTGGATGAATTTGGCCTTTGTTGTCTTTTCCTAGCGCTACCTTGCGCACATGCGGGGGGAGAGGGTTTTTATTTCAAGTGTGGCGGGGTGGCGACGGGAATGAATTAGGGCAGACAGTATGAATTATGTACATGTGTATATATGTATATGTGTGTGTGTGTATATACATGTATACGTTGAGATGTATAGGTATGTGTGTGTGCGTGTGTGGACATGTATGTATATACACGTGTATGTGGGTGGGTTGGGCCATTCTTTCGTCTGTTTCTTTGCGCTACCTCACTAACGCGGGAGACAGCGACAAAGTATAATAATAAAAAAATATATACGAACATAGTGCATTGGAATGCGCACCTACATAGAACATACAAACCTCCAACAGCCACGATCGAACCCGGGACCCCTGTGCAAGAAGCGGGAATATAACCGCTAGGCTATAGGCCCATAGCCTAGCGGTTACATTCCCGCCTCGTGCACATGGGTCCTGGGTTCGATCCCGGCTGTAGGAGGTTTGTATGTTCACAAAAATAATATATATATATATATATATATATATATATATATATATATATATATATATATATATATATATAATGAAAAAATAAGCTATAAAAGGTTACCGCAGATAGTATTTTTACAAATATCTCTAACCAGTACCACTAATGATTTACGGTCTGTGTACCGAATAAAACTGGCATGAAGTAAGTTCGTAACTGAGCATGATAAGAGAAACTACCTTTTGATGAAGTCGGTTAAACAGTGATGAATATAAAGCCACCGTACATACGATGATGTATGATGATTAACAATGCCTGCTAAAGTCTTGTTCAGCTTAATATGGCCACCTTAAGCGTTTGAACTCTTGCGTGTGATGGCGAGAGCTGGTGAGAGAAAAAAATAGGCGGCAAGGGTCAGGATAGGTCTGACATCAGTTCTGTTAATAGATTCAGTACACTGAAAGCATAAACATAGTCGAACAAATCCATAGAATTATTCATATATACGTGTGACGTCACTGCTGCAAGCTACCTTGTTGATGTTGACCCATTCTTACGGACGTTTGGTAATAACTTACGACTAGCACTGACATAGAACCCATCAGCCATGCCTATAATCCATATTCCAGCCACTGGCACATTATAGGTTGTAATGAAGAGTAGTGTAATTCCTTCCCTCCCCGGCCGTTCAGTATTAATCAAAGCCCACACTCTCCACCGGTTCCCATCTCATCATCACTTAGCACCACTTGTGTCTCTATCTTCCATACCATAAGGGCTTCCATCCTCTACTTTCATGAAGGTTTTCCATCATCTACCATCATGAGGGTCTCCAGCCTCCACTCCTTCAAAGGTCGCGATCCGTCATCACCATAAAGGTCTCTTCTCTCCACCACCACAAAGGCTTCCATCTTCCATCACCATTGACGTCTCTAACACTTCAAAGGTCTTGATCCTCTTGCTCCTCGTTGTGTCCCACATTTCCTCCATGATCCACGTCCCCACCCCATGCCATGCATAATGTGTTGCCTGTGTGCCACCACTTGAGAATGCCCATCCATCCACTGTATGTCGTCTGCAGCGCAATTCCCATCATTAAGAACACCTGAACCCGGTTCATAAACCTCAAAGTATTCATGTGGGGCTCCATCCTGTGATAAGCTGATTCAGTTACCTTGTTGCCGGTATGTTGATTGTGCGACAGGCATCCTCAGATCCATCATCACCAACAATATGGTCGTCCTGCTAGTACCTTCATCATTAGCATCATCATCATCATCATGAACAGCACCATCATCATCATCCAAAAGAAGCTAGATTACTTCTTGCCCCCCCCCCATCCTTGGGATATGTCATAGCAAGATAGATGCTGCCAGTATCCAACTCTTCCTCATGCTCATCTCATTCTTTTATTTACTATTATTCATTATACTTTGTCGCTGTCTCCCGCGAGGTAGCGCTAGGAAAAGACTACAAAGGCCACATTCGTTCACACTCAGTCTCTTAGCTGTCATGTATAATGCACCGAAACCACAGCTCCCTTTTCACATCCAGGCCCCACAGAACTTTCCATGGTTTACCCCAGACGCTTCACATGCCCTGGTTCACTCCATTGACAGCACGTTGACCCCGGTATAAAATATCGTTCCAATTTACTCTATTCCTTGCATGCCTTTCATCCTCCTGCATGTTCAGGACCCGATCACTCAAAATCTTTTTCACTTCATCCTTCCACATCCAGTTTGGTCTCCCACTTCTCCTCGTTCCCTCCATCTCTGACACATATATCCTCTTTGTCAATCTTTCAATCATTTTCTCCATGTGACCAAACCATTTCAATAACCCTCGTTTGCTCTCTCAAACACACTCTTTTTATTACCGCACATCTCTCTTACTCTTTCATTACTTACTCGATCAAACCACCTCACAGCATGTATTGCCCTCAAACATTTCATTTCCAACACATCCACCCTCCTCCGCACAACACTATTTGTAGCCCACGCCTCCCAACCATATAACATTGTTGGAACAACTATTCCTTCAAACATATCCATTTTTGCTTTCCGAGATAATGTTCTCGGCCTTAACAAATTTTTCAACGCTCCCAGAACTTTCACCCACTCCCCCATAGTGTGACTCAATTCCGCTTCCATGGTTCCATCCGCTGCGAAATCCAATCCCAGATATCTAAAACACGTCACTTCCTCCAGTTTTTCTCCATTCAAACTTACCTCCCAATTGACTTGTCCCTCAACCCTACTGTACCTAATAACCTTGCTCTTACTCACACTTACTCTCAGCTTTCTTCTTTCACACACTTTAGAAAACGTAGTCACCAGCCTCTGCAGTTTCTCACCGAATCAGCCACCTGCTCTGTATCATCAGCGAACAACAACTGACTCACTTCCCAAGCACTCTCATCCAAAACAGATTGCATACTTGCCCCTCTCTAAAGCTCTTGCATTTACATCCCTAACAACCCCATCCATAAAGAAATTAAACAACCATGGAGACATCACGCACCCCTGCCGCAAACCGAAATTCGCTGGGAAGCAATCACTTTCCTCTCTTCCTACTCGTACACATGCCTTACATCCTCGATAAAAACGTTTTACTGCTTCCAGCAATTTGCCTCCCACACCATATACTCTTAATACCTTCCTCAGAGAATCTCTATCAACTCTATCATATGCCTTCCCCAGATCCATAAATGCTAATTTACAAATTCATTTTTTTTCTAAGTATTTCTCTCATACATTCTTCAAAGCAAACAACTGATTCACACATCCTCTGCCACTTCTGAAGCCACACTGCTCTTCCCCAATCTGATGTTCTATGCATGCCTTCACCCTCTCAATCAATACCCTCCCATATAATTTCCCAGGAATACGCAACAAACTTTTATATATATATATATATATATATATATATATATATATATATATATATATATATATATATATATATATATATATATATATATATATATATATGTATTTTTATATTATCTTTATTTTGCTTTGTCGCTGTCTCCCGAGTTAGCGGGGTAGCTCAAGGAAACAGATGAAAGAATGACCCAGCCCACTCACATACACATGTATATACATACACGTCCACACACGCAAATATACATACCTATACATCTCAACGTATACATATATATATATATATATATATATATATATATATATATATATATATATATATATATATATATATATATATATATATATATATATATATATATATATATATATATATATATATATATACACACACACAGACATATACATTTATACACATGTACATAATTCATACTGTCTGCCTTTATTCATTCCCATCGCCACCTCGCCACACATGCAATAGCAACCCCCTCTCCCCTCATGTGTACGACGTAGTGCTAAGAAAAGACAACAAAGGCCTCATTCGTTCACACTCAGTCTCTAGCTGTCATGTAGTAATGCACCGAAACCACAGCTTCCTTTCCACATCCAGGCCCCACAAAACTTTCCATGGTTTACCCCAGACGCTTCACATGCCCTGGTTCACTCCATTGACGGCACGTCGACCCCGGTATACCACATCGTTCCAATTCACTCTATTCCTTGCACGCCTTTCACCCTCCTGCATGTTCAGGCCCCGATCACTCAAAATCTTTTTCACTCCATCTTTCCACCTCCAGTTTGGTCTCCCACTTCTCCTTTTTCCCTTCACCTCTGACACATATATCCTCTTTGTCAATGTTTCCTCACTCATTCTCTCCATGTGACCGAACCATTTCAAAACACCCTCTTCTGCTCTCTCAACCACACTCTTTTGATTACCACACATCCCTCTTACCCTGTCATTACTTACTCGATCAAACCACCTCACACCACATATTGTCCTCAAACATCTCATTTCCAACACATACACCCTCCTCCGCACAACCCTATCTGTAGCCCACGCCTCGCAAGCATATAACATTGTTGGAACACTATTCCTTCAAACATACCCATTATGTATATATATAAGTAACGTAAGGGTAAGAGAGATGTGTGGAAATAAAAAGAGCGTGGTTGAGAGAGCAGAAGAGGGTGTTTTGAAATGGTTTGGGCACATGGAGAGAATGAGTGAGGAAAGATTGACCAAGAGGATATATGTGTCGGAGGTGGAGGGAACGAGGAGAAGAGGGAGACCAAATTGGAGGTGGAAAGATGGAGTGAAAAGGATTTTGTGTGATCGGGGCCTGAACATGCAGGAGGGTGAAAGGAGGGCAAGAAATAGAGTGAATTGGAGCGATGTGGTATACAGGGGTTGACGTGCTGTCGGTGGATTGAATCAAGGCATGTGAAGCGTCCGGGGTAAACCATGGAAAGCTGTGTAGGTATGTATATTTGCGTGTGTGGACGTGTGTATGTACATGTGTATGGGGGGGGTTGGGCCATTTCTTTCGTCTGTTTCCTTGCGCTACCTCGCAAACGCGGGAGACAGCGACAAAGTATAAAAAAAAAAAAAAAAGAATATATATATATATATATTCCCATTCCCTGGGGATAGGGGAGAAAGAATACTTCCCACGTATTCCCTGCGTGTCGTAGAAGGCGACTAAAAGGGAAGGGAGCGGGGGGCTGGAAATCCTCCCCTCTCGTTTTTTTTTTTTTTTTTTTTTTTTTTTTTTTTTTTTTTTTTTTCAAAAAAGAAGGAACAGAGAAGAGGTCCAGGTGAGGATATTCCCTCAAGGGCCCAGTCCTCTGTTCTTAACGCTACCTCGCTATCGCGGGAAATAGCGAATAGCATAAAAAAAAAAAAAAATATATATATATATATATATATATATATATATATATATATATATATATATATATATATATATATATATATATATATATATAAGTGAGAATGGGATTTTGAGTTCAAGAAGCAATTCGACTGAAAGAATACAGTTGGGAAATTACAGAACAGTACTGGGTTGTCATGATATCAACCAGCCAAATGATTCCAAAAACTTAGAATCGAGTTGGGTCGGGATAATTGTACGCTTTAACCAAGCACTTGAACGAGGTATATCTACACAGTACAGGAAGCTTTTCAGAGCAAATGATATGGTTTATACATGATGCATCTTGCGACGATTAGTTTAATATTAAATGATGTAAACTTGCATTTGGTCGAATAGCAGCAATATTGTGGCTGAAGTGGATTATGTATTTAATGGTGAACATTAGGTATTGAATATTTTCATGTAGGCTGCGTTATAGGAACAGAGTACCACGCATGTACATGGCCAAGAAAAAATGAGCTATTTGCTTGCTTAACTGTGCACCTGGTCATGAATGACAATCTTGTATGATAATCAATCTAGAGGGTATATGGCTTATCTTGTGTGTGTGTGTGTGTGTGTGTGTGTGTGTGTGTGTGTGTGTATGTGTGTGTTGTGTGTGTGTGTGTGTGTGTGTGTGTGTGTGTGTGTGTGTGTGTGTGTGTGTGTGTTTCACTGTGCATTGTTCTGTGTTCATTTGGAACCAGTTACTTACTTTGTTCTATCCAGTTTCACATACCTGCGTCTCTGACTACCATTTACCTCAGAACATACTCGGGGTATGGGACTATTCCGTTCTTTGATAAGAGTCTTTCCTTGGGATCTAGAAACACACAAGCCCACTATCATTTCTCTCCAGTGAATGCATCTCAGTTGTTGTGAGAGGTGAAGGCTGTGTGAATGAAACAAGTGATTCGTATTGAATAAAGGTTGATGTGGGTGCTAGCGTGTACCCAGTCGGGCGCCGTGATTACATAGGCGTCCTCGTCCTACATGGTTACAAGATACTTAAGCGCCCTGAACCCGCCACAGCTCACTACTGCTGACTTGGCCTCGATTGCCAGGCTTCGGACCCTGGGTCCTTTTAAGTCGGGTAGAATTGACAGGTTTATGTTTCCATTATGCTGCAGGACCAGACTACTGTCGCGGCCTCGTCTTCTTCTTTTGGTTCGTGTCACTTTTATAGTTTTGTTTGTCGCCGTTAGTGTCGTGTGTCCTGAGTCGATTAATTGTTGAGCTCCCTCACACTTATCTTCCCTCTCCCTCGCTGTTATCACCCTTGTCTTCATTTTAGTCTACTATTCTTCTAACTCTTCATTTTTATTCAAAATTACATTATACCTCAAGCGATGTCGTTTTGATTGTTTATGCGTCTCTCTCTCTCTCTCTCTCTCTCTCTCTCTCTCTCTCTCTCTCTCTCTCTCTCTCTCTCTCTCTCTCTCTCTCTCTCTCGTAGGTGGAAGGTGTTAGGCAGCCACCGACCAGGTAATATCCACTTGGGTATCGGGAAGGATAGTGACAGCATAAGTGACTGTCAAGTGTAGCTCCTGTGGTCCAGGTAACTGTCTTTTCTCCCTGCCTCACCCACACGCCAGGAACTGGCTTCCAGTCCACAAACATACAGTCTCTCCTTCTCACATAAATATGGCAACTCACACGACTCGTTCTTAGAAGCTATATTTTCCTGCGTTGCGCGCCAGCCTAACATTATAGTAAATTTCGCCGTGAATACTAGTCAGCATGTACTCTCTCTGTCTCTTTATATCTATCCATAAATCTATCCTTCTATCTCCTCCAAAGGGAAAGCTCAAACACGAGAAAGAATTTCCTTAGAAATCTTGGAAACGCTGACCATCATTCGATAACCCTATCCTCAAGGTCATATGACACTGTAGGGGTCCTGAGTTATGGGAAATGTGTCAAGGGGGAACGCAAGCATCTCGTCTCCTGTTACGTGTCATTTTCATGGCATTGATGTACTGTGCGACGCACCTTTGTTCGTATGACAGTTTCTGGCTGTTCCATGTTTTCTGTCACGACTTCATATCCACTTGCTCAAAACAGACTGATTACCACCGCTGGCACTTCTGCACACGCGCTTTTTGACGCTCCCTCAGTATCATCCAACGTAAATACATCTAAACTGCATGATAGTAGAGAATGGTAGAGATGGGGTTCCAAGAGTGTAAGCTCCTTTTCAGTGCAGAATAAGTAGTTTATTACGAATAGGTAGTTACACAGGCACACACACACACACACACACACACACACACACACACACACACACACACACACACACACACACACACACACACACACACACACACACATAATCCAAAAAACGTCGCCCTAAAACCAATCGCAGCTGTTTAACGTCTCCCTGGGGCTTGCCGATATGTGGGTACATGTGTGTGTGTGTGTGTTGTGTGTGTGTGTGTGCGTGTGTGTGTGTGTGTGTGTGTGTGTGTGTGTGGGTGGGTGTTTGTGTTGTAAACAGAAACAGAAGTAAAGATATGGTATATACATACAAGTTTAAGAGATGGGCAACACGAGTGCATAATTCTCTCCACGTATTAAGTCAGCAGTTGTCACATTACACAAAAGCCACGCTTATAAATGCACGTTTGGAGATTCCATGCGAGAGGCGCAGTCCTTCACCTGTGGCATCCTTCACAGCAAAGAGATGAGCCACAGTTTATCCTCATCTCTATAGATGACGTTCCGTTCGAGGCACCTGACTGATGGCGTATGCTGAGGACTCTGCCAGCGGTATCAGAACTGACAACAGTTCTCCCGAGTACATCCCATTCTAGACAACGCACTTTTCCTCCAGATCACGCAGCATCCTGACGACACAAAGAATACAAAATAAGGCTTTTTCAGCTCTCCTAGGTCAGTAATAAGCGTACATTGGAAACGTCGCAGATAAGCATGAACGACTAAAGGTTAAACTAATCACCATATACTTAAGAAAAGCAACACACACATTATGGCGGTGACCCGAAGACAACGTCGTACACACCTGACACAGTAGACAATCTTGAGACTAATCTAAGTAAGATGATTCATCAAACCAAAGAGGAACTTCTCTGTATACACTGTCTGCCGGGGCTATGGTAAGGCACCAACATACGCTTTCAGAAAAACTTCCACGTGTACGTCAGAAAATTTACACCTGTGTGTTCTTCAATCTCTTCTCCATTTTAAATCATTTTATCCCCTGTCCCACCTCCTCTCTCTCTCTCTCTCTCTCTCTCTCTCTCTCTCTCTCTCTCTCTCTCTCTCTCTCTCTCTCTCTCTCTCTCTCTCTCTCTCTCTCTCTCTCTCTCTCTCTCTCTCTCTCTCTCTCTCTCTCTCTCTCTCTCTCTCTAACCACCCAAATGGTAAAAAGAACACCATTAACAGCCTTCAGCACCGAATCTCTATCAACGAAGACAATAGTCATACACACTCATAACACACCAGCCTTGCTCTCAATCGTGTGCTACACCTTCCGTCTTATTAATCCTAGCCTCATAGATGTTGGTCAACCCATCAAGCTTCGTATTACTGACACTTTTACTAATACATTAACCTAGAAGGAACACGCCAATACTGCCAGCTATCGTCTTTACTTTCTTTGTAGAGTTAAGACGAGTGGTCTTCCTGCACCTAAACTCAAGAAATGCTAAATGTTTAGCTTTCTTCTTAGTCTTACATGTGGCTTCCTCTGTATCTATGTCTATACAAGTGTGCCGGTATTATTGTCTTGGTATGTACAACGTACGTGTCGTCGTCATGTTATGAGGCTGTGTGTATGTCTGTGCCTCACACATCAAGGGTTCTCAGAAAAGGGGCAAAAAGGCCATGCTTGATCATTCTCGGTCCATCTTACACTTGCCTATGAAAAGGCAACGCGTTGCTCCTCCTGACTCTTTCCAACCATCCTCTAGACTTTATCGTACAGTCCAGGAGAGACCTACCACACCATGATAGCCCGTGTCACCTCCGACCACCTGAGATCAGCGTCACACCTGCTTTAGATACATGCAAACTCGTACAAGAACAGCCACATCCCTGGATTGTGAACTTCATCATCAGCAGTGGACTGTAACCCCAGGATCTGGGTAGACTACCTGTTCTAACACCCCCCCCCCCCCCCCCACAAACACACACACTTCCACTGCCTCACTCTTCATCTAGTCTGCATTTTGTCTGCATGTTTGCAGTTACTCCTGTAAACTATTAATCATTGTTATCATCCGCACTGAAAACTACACACAGGCATACGCACATAAAAGGACTGACAAAAAGATGACAAAAAAAAGAAAACGGTCTGCCGCATCATATAAGTTGGGGAGGAAATCCAGAGGTATGTGGTGGACACCTGAGAAGCAGCGGATGTCGTAGCCAATGGCGATTCTTGGTAGCGCCCGTGTGGCCACAGGTCGCCCTCCTGTAGTCTGTGTTGCCATATCAGAGGCAGCTTTTAAGAAAGGTATTTCTTGTCAGGAGGGAAGGGGGGAGGGGGGGGGCTCTACAGTCACAATCACAACCATTACTTGAGATGTAAGTGTATCGTGTTTGTGTGTGTGTGTGTGTGTGTGTGTCTGTGTGTGTGTGTAAGTGTGTGTGTGTGTGTAGAGGGCCTGAGGGCACGGAGGGTCTCGCTCGTCTGTACCCACCAACCTTCTCCGGCATGCAGCTTAGACAGCTCTTGTTGTTGCCGTATCTTACATAATCTTTTTCTTTTTTTTCTCAACGTAGCAACAGCTGCAGCACATGCCACATGACGAGGCTTCATTACGATGATCACCGTTATCACCTTCCTCACAACCTGTTACGGATCTCTTAGGCTCCTGTTCAGGACAACTCAGTTTGTATTATGAATTAATCTACGTATTTATGAACTAAATCAGGGTCCAGTAAACAGACGTGATTACCCAGGAAAAAGGTGGTATTAGATTCTTTGAATGATGCTTGTTTCTTTGATTTGGATGGAGATGTAAACATCAGGTCCAGAAATGATGAAATTGAGTTCCTCAACTGGATTTTCCCCAAGACTCCCTCGTCCGGGGAGTTATTCCCCGCGACTCTTCTATCATCATCCCTACATATGTATACAGCCAGAGGCTCTGGGATTTATCTTTGCCGAGTGAAACTTACGACAGAGGTAAAGAAAAAACTGAAGTCTTTGTCACTCTTATTTTCTTTTTTGCACTCAAATTTACTCGGGGTTGAGTAATACTATCTCTGGAGCAGATATAATCTGTTGGCTCAGGAAGGAGAGCTCGCCATTCCACTCGGAATCGAGGCCTGGCTTTTCAGAAGCGCTGTGATAGAAAGTGTAATCAACAGACTTTATACATAAAGCATTTTGAAAACTCAGCTCACTGGTTTCAAAGATCATATCTTTCTTGATATCTAAACCAATTTCCAAGAAGCGATAGATCCTATGCAATACATATATATGATTACTTTCTTGCTGCTCCAGGAGTCCCTTGTATCCTCAGGAGGTTCCTGCAGCACTCAGGAAGCAAGCCACGTCCGCCGGTCAGGACAGCTATTCATAAAGTGTTATGAAGAGTGTGCGTCTGTGTGCAGGGAATTGAGGAGTAATTGTTCGTCGTCTTCTTTACCGTGGTTGCATAGTGGGCATGTAGGGTCTTCGGTTATGATGGAACGGTGTTTGTAGTGTTATAACGATAGGTGATGCCCACAGTGTAAGCAGGAAAGTGTCTGTCTGGGGAGCAAGGTTTCTGATGGGTGCCCCTTTATTGGGTCGCAGTTCAAGACTAGCTGAGACCGTTTGTTTAGCGCTTGTCGAGTTACTTTCAAACTTATTGGGGTTGTGAGTATATATATATATATATATATATATATATATATATATATATATATATATATATATATATATATATATATATATTCCAATGAGTCCACGGGGAAAATGAAACACGAAAAGCTCCCCTCCCAAGTGCACTTTCGTGTAATAATCACATCATCAGGGGAGACACAAGAGAGAAATATAACAGTCAGTTGATATACATCGAAGAGACGAAGCTAGGACGTGTTTCATTTTCCCCGTGGACTCATAGGAATATCTTGATCACGCGTAAAATTGTGATCCTTTTCAATATATATATATATATATATATATATATATATATATATATATATATATATATATATATATATATATATATATATATATATATATATATATATATATATATATATATATATATATATATATATGTATGTATGTATATATAGTTCCACTCCCATAGTTCCATTCGCTATCAAGTCTACTCCCAGATATTCAAAACATTTCACTTCCTCCAATTTTTCTCCATTCAAACTTACATCACAATAATTTGTCCCTCAACCCTACTGTAACCTATTAACCTTGCTCATTCAAATTTACTCCCAATTTTTAATTCCACACACTTTGCCAGACTCAGTCACCAACGTCTACAGTTTCTCACCAGAATCAGCCACTAGTCCTATATCATCGGCGAGCAACAATTTACTCACTTCCCGGGCCCTCCTATCCCAAACAGACAGCATACTCGCCCCTCTCTCCAAAACTCTTGCATTTACCTCCCTCACTAGTCCAACCATAAACAAATTAAACAACATTATACACTCCAGCCACAGACCGACCTTCACTAGAAACCAATCTCTCATCTCTTGGAAGTCGATTGAAAAGCCTTTCTTCCATGCCTAGAGCGTTGGGAGCAGTATTCACACCTCGCAAAGGGTGCGTGACGCACCAGCGAGATCCGTGAATCTGCAAATGCTTACGGACGAAAGGCTCTTTTGATCTCGTCGTGGCCTGGAGGTTAGGTTACGTAAACTGCCACACAGATGGTCCAGATTCGATTCTTTGGGTATAGTGGAGAACAGTTTATATATATATATATATATATATATATATATATATATATATATATATATATATATATACAACAATGTTGTATGGTTGCGAGGCGTGGGCTATGGATAGAGTTGTGCGCAGGAGGGTGGATGTGCTGGAAATGAGATGTTTGAGGACAATGTGTGGTGTGAGGTGGTTTGATCGAGTAAGTAATGTAAGGGTAAGAAAGATGTGTGGAAATAAAAAGAGCGTGGTTGAGAGAGCAGAAGAGGGTGTTTTGAAATGGTTTGGGCACATGGAGAGAATGAGTGAGGAAAGATTGACTAAGAGGATATATGTGTCGGAGGTGGAGGGAACGAGGAGAATTGGGAGACCAAATTGGAGGTGGAAAGATGGAGTGAAAAAGATTTTGTGTGATCGGGGCCTGAACATGCAGGAGGGTGAAAGGAGGGCAAGGAATAGAGTGAATTGGATCGATGTGGTATACCGGGGTTGACGTGCTGTCAGTGGAATGAATCAGGGCATGTGAAGCATCTGGGATAAACCATGGAAAGTTGTGTGGGGCCTGGATGTGGAGAGGGAGCTGTGGTTTCGGGCACTATTGCATGACAGCTAGAGAGTGAGTGTGAACGAATGGGGCCCTTGTTGTCTTTTCCTAGTGCTACCTCGCACACGTGAGGGGGGAGGGGGATGGTATTCCATGTGTGGCGAGGTGGCGATGGGAATGAATAAAGGCAGACAGTGTGAATTGTGTGCATGGGTATATATGTATGTGTCTGTGTGTGTATATGTATGTGTACATTGAGATGTATAGGTATGTATATTTGCGTGTGTGGACGTGTATGTATATACATTGTGTATGGGGGTGGGTTGGGCCATTTCTTTCGTCTGTTTCCTTGCGCTGCCTCGCAAACGCGGGAGACAGCGACAAAGCAAAATAAATAAATAAAATAATATATATATATATATATATATATATATATATATATATATATATATATATATATATATATATATATGTATATATATATATATATATATATATATATATATATATATATATATATATATATATATATATATATATATATATATATATAGATATAGATATGGATCGTTTCAACACCTAAGCACTGTTTAACAAGACATCTAATTCAGATTTTGTCATGATTTGAGGTGCATCCCTATAACCACCCATGTCCCTCTCATCACAGCCTCCCTCCTGCTATTTCCCTGGGGCATCCTTTTCTTTACGACCTTCCTTGTCTCCTCCCCACATTCATATCTTTATAGGACCTTCCTTGTGCTCATCACCAACGGTGATAAAGGATCTTCTCTCAGATTTTCACCACATCCATTTCCCTCAAAGTGGTGTTCTGTTTTCTTCATTGCAATTCACTAACAAACTTTTCGCAGTTGCTCATTACACCGATATATGTCTCACCATCAGCTCTCCTTTTACAACATATAACTTTCTATGCCTCACAACATTACAACCCTCAGCACCTATTCATTCCTTATACAACAGCGACTCCTTATTACTTGTGTCGCTCAACAAAACTTTCTCTCCAAAGCTTGGAGCCTTGACCTGTGACCTATGACCTATGACCTATGACTATGGCCTTCCTTATCACACTTTTTCCATACGACTTACTCCCACGTCCTCCTGACTTACTCCCACGTCCTCCTGACTTACTCCCACGTCCTCCTGACTTTAACATTCATTACCAACTTGTCACTGTCCTACACCATACCTTATCTCTTCTACGACATAATTCTCTCTCTCTCTCTCTCTCTCTCTCTCTCTCTCTCTCTCTCTCTCTCTCTCTCTCTCTCTCATCTCTCTCTCTCTCTCTCTCTCTCTCTCTCTCTCTCTCTCTCTCTCTCTCTCTCTCTCTCTCTCTCTCTCTCTCTCTCTCTCTCTCTCTCAAGTGCATCAGAGAACAATTTGTTATAACTGAATAAAAACCCGACAAGTAAAGTATTAAAAAACGAAGCGTCCATGATCTGGATGTCAGCACTGAAGAAACACTAGAATTCTAAGGGGATTTAAGATAGCACCATCTTGCCACCAGTTATTGAAAGGTTTGATAACAAGAGCTTCATAACAAAGAGAATCTAATAATGAAAATTCTTACTGTATACACAAGAAGCAAAACTGAATACTGCTGTGTCCCATGATCACGAACCAAACAAATGGAAATAAAGAAGTTAGAGAGCAACACTGAGGGAGGGAACTGCTACTACAGACTAAAAAAACTCGAACTTTACAGCCAATAAAAAATAAGGACAAGACACGTAATGTTCGGCAGAAAGCTGTAAAGACTAATTAGTGCAACACGATGAGAAATGAGAAATATATACGAGATAAACACGGAATCATTCAAACACGATGAGAAATGATAAATATATACGAGATAAACACGGAATCATTCAAAAGAAAATTGATATGTATGTAGTTTAAATTTATGCCAGATGAACCCATGATAATCATATAGTAGGCGTGGTGGCAGAGATGGACGCTAGGATTCATGATGCGAGATGTAAGATGAGCTTCATGCGCTAACCCTGCTTTTTGGCCAAATTTCGTCGACTGTTGTACGTCGAAAATAACTCACTGTCTGTGTACCTGTACACCCTACAAACAACCTGCCGTTCTCTCACTTTCACCACATCTTCGTCCGCAAACCTGCAGCCGTCTCCACCTTATCAGGGCTCCCTGTGACCTGAGGCGTCGCTCATTTGTCACCAAAGCTTCAGTCTTAAGTTTTGATCTGACTTGAGGTCTTCATCACCAAAGGTTTCAACTCAAGACTTGTGTTCATGTCAGTATCTTGACTTTTTTCTTATCAAGATCTGTAGCTCTATTGATTAGGGCGTCTCTGTACAACCTTCTGCCAGTTTCCCTCGCCACAGAATTCCACCCTCTGACCTTTGGATCTCTCCTCCCTCGCTTTAGCTTTCTCTTTGCAGTGTCTGCCACACCTTGTACCCGTACCATATCTTCGTTACGTACGGCCACCCTCCCTTCCTTACCATAACCTCTTACTTTTCAACTCACACACCTTTCTCTCCACAACGGACCTGCGACCTGCAGCCAGTACTCCTCGTCGCATCTTCTACCTGACAACATACGATCTTTTTCTCTATATTACAACTTCATCCGTACTGCTGCGGCAGCGTTCTAGCCCCACCTACAATACACACACACACACACACACACACACACACACACACACACACACAGACACACACACATACACAAAAACACGCACACACACGTGCGCGCCTTCTGCTCTTCAATATGTGTCTGACTCTCACCTTGTGTCTTCCAACCTTCAATCACAAGAGTGTCCGTCGTTTTAACCTTAGATGTTTTCTGGAAAGTTACGCCTTACACGCCAGACTGACATGCTTCCAAGAGAGGAGGGTCCAGGTACACGAAGAGAACGCTGGGTTACGGCACGCAAGACAAGACGTAATTGTTAAGGCCGAGTTCAAACATGTGTTTAAGACTCGCACTACGGCACGATGCGCTTAATGGTCCACCAGTGAAAGGTGGGCAGTGCTAACACGGTGCTATGGGGCACTGTAGGGTACTAGTATAACACGTATCGGGGGGACGTGGTAGTTACTGTAATAACCGTAATGATAGAGCGGTACAATGATGAAACAAAACCTTCAACAGAGCATGAAAGAGCTGTCTTCCATACAAACTATTACAGAGAGGCATGCCAGAAATGATCATGAGACTAGAGTGTAGCCTCCTTAGCCAACGTGTTTCCGCATGCACCAACCCTGCAACATCACCATTTCCTTTACTAAACAGGATCACTTAAGACAGCGTCCTTTCACCAACGCTGTTTTTACCTACACACTAAACATTTCCCCTACAATATTAGCAGTGATATCTTTTGTAAGACGACGCTGCTCAAATAATACTCTCAAAAAACACCAAGTTTGTACAGTCAGACTTAGCAGCTTTTAAATGACCTGGAAAATGAAGGTTTCTATCACTGTGGTGCTAAGGAGAATACACCACACCGACAGCCGATAACAAGACAATGCACTAAAAATGACTTAAAATTTTGGGCCACACAGTAACAACACTAGGCTTAATAATAGTTAAAATCAACGAAAGAACAGCACAAGTTAAAGCAGCCCTGACTAGCCTGTGCAGATTCTAGCAACTACTGGAGAGGTAAAAATTATTTATGTAAATGTCATGTGTAATCCTTCCGTTACTGACCAACTTCCAGAAAGTTAATTTGGTTTGTGCCGGTGTCCCCGGCAAATAAATTGTTTACCCCATGCTCATCGAATGAGCGGTAGCGCAAAAGGATTACAGAGGTCACAAGGGGTCTTAGTCAGACCCCAGTGGGTTGATATTACATAGTATGTTACAATTCATAATAGATATTTCGTTACATACATTACATAGTTTCTTATGGAAATTTTTACCGACTAGATGCAAAAAGTGGATACAAACTTAAAAATTTTATGTATCTTCTTATTGACAATAAGATTTTGTGATATTTCTTACAAGGTTTGTTTAGATCTATGCCTAAAAGGCTCTATTTTTTCACGCTCTAAGACAAAGTGTTCTATCTTGTGTACAAATATTTGAAAAAATTTTGAGCGATCGGGGCCTGAACATAGAGGAGGGTGAAAGGCGTGCAAGGAATAGAGTGAATTGGAACTATGTTTTGTGGGGCCGGGACGTGGAAAGTGAGCTGTTGTTCTTGTGCATTATACATGACAGCTAGAGATTGAGTGTGAACGAATGTGGCCTTTGTTGTCTTTTCCTAGCGCTACCTCGCGCGCGTGCGGGGTTAGGGGGGAGGTGTCATTTTATGTGTGGCTGGGTGGCGACGGGAATGAATAAAGGCAGCAAGTATGAATTATGTACATGTGTATATACATATATATATATTCTTTCTTTCAAACTATTCGCCATTTCCCGCGTTAGCGAGTTAGCGTTAAGAACATAGGACTGGACCTTTGAGGGAATATCCTCACCTGGCCCCCTTCTCTGTTCCTTCTTTTGGAAAATAAAAAAAAAGCGAGAGGGGAGGATTTCCAGCCCCCCGCTCACTCCCATTTTAGTCGCCTTCTACGATACGCAGGGAATACGTGGGAAGTATTCTTTCTCCCATATCCCCAGGGATAATATATATATATATATATATATATATATATATATATATATATATATATATATATATATATATATATATATATATATATATATATATTTATACACATATATATATATATATATATATATATATATATATATATATATATATATATATATATATATATATATATATATATATATATATATATATATATATATATATATACGTTGAAATGCATAGGTATGTATATGTAGGTGTGTGGACGTGTATGCCTATGCATGTGTATGAGGGTGGGTTGGGCCATTCTTTCATCTGTTTCCTTGCGCTTCCTTGCTAACGTGGGTGACAGCGACAAAGTATGATATATAAATAAATGAATGTATATATATATATATATATATATATATATATATATATATATATATATATATATATATAGATAGATAGATAGATAGATAGATAGATAGATAGATGAGATTCTCTCATCT
>NC_092235.1:37683023-37798023 GCF_036320965.1 Panulirus ornatus | reverse complement strand
ATATGACCCTCTTTAATCTCTCTTTGCTCATTTGTACACTAAGTTGATGGTAGAAAACTTGTTAGTGAATTCAATATGAGATTTCTAGATGTTCTTACACATTAAAAGAACTCTAACCAGTTGATATGCAGGGAAGACTTTGGAACTTGCACATCAGTCGATCATGAAGTTCTCACCTCCAACTCAAAAAACTGCAACCAGAAATCAAATGTGACTTAACGAGTGTCCAGCGCATGCGTCCTGCTTGGTGCCTCCTTAGGGTCAAGAATCATTGACACTGTCCTAAAGAACGAACACCAAATCGACGTAATTATCTCTTTACCTCCTTGGTAGATGTCACATTATTCCAAAAGTAAACCAACTCCTCGGCGATTGTCTTTCCTTTACTTATAAGAAACAACAAGAGTGCGATAAAAAATAATCTAAAAAAGAATTAAGTCGACTTTGGGGAAGGTTTCACGCTTCTCTGAGGGCAAATCCTCTTAGGAAGGATTTCATGGTAACCGAGCAACTTTCCACATCGTCCGACTTACCTCCTTATCTGCTTCTGCATCTTCCAGCGAACTTATGGCTGATAAACTCCCAAACTATCATCAATACACCGCTGTTAGGTACGATCCTGACTTTATTCACGGTCTTACCTCCTAGAACCATTGTGATCACTCCTTATTTCCAGTCCGGTGTTCCCTTGTAACCGCAGACACACAAAGCGGTACAGCCCATTGCAGTAATCGTTTCTCACAAGAGATTTCGTGTCTGAGTGGTTTGTAGCCTCACGTGGCAGGAATTTCTCTCTGGTATTATCAAACTCTACCTTTGGTACACAGTCCAACCAACAGTATTCTCGTGTTATTTCAGAGCTTCGGCTCGTCGCCTCTATGTCGAAAGCTTAGAGCAGACGTCATGCGTTGAGATGCAGTAAATACAATGGATTGGGTGCTAGAACGAATTAAAACGGCAGACTATCCAAGAGAAGTCTTCAAGATTCTGACTGCTCAGCAGCGAAGGAACTCAGTTTCGTCATACCGTTCATACCCAAAAACGCCCCCAATGCGCTGTCACTCACGCATGAAGAATAACACGCAGGTGGCCCACGGGTATACATACGTCTCACTACGTACTGTGGTCAATCTTTCCCAGAAATGCTTTGCAGATACTGTAGGTGCTGTCAGTGGATGAAACTCTTTGTTCATGAAGAAGACGTACCCTTACACATCGTGTTCTGCTGATCAACTAGAGCTCGTCGATATCTAGGGCATCAGAGATGTTAACATCCATTTACAAGGCCATAACATCGCGACCCAACTGAGGAATACCGCCGATATCCTAGGTTATATATGAATTCCGAGCCAGATACTACAGGTCTACAGCGTTTAGTCTAAATTTTCACTCACTATATTTCAAGTACATTATACCTGTTTCAGATGGGATGAAAATGGAAGAAAATACCTAATATATATATATATATATATATATATATATATATATATATATATATATATATATATATATATACATTTTTTTTTTTTTTTTTGCTTTGTCGCTGTCTCCCGCGTTTGCGAGGTAGCGCAAGGAAACAGACGAAAGAAATGGCCCAACCCACCCCCATACACATGTATATACACACGTCCACACAAGCAAATATACATACCTACACAGCTTTCCATGGTTTACCCCAGACGCTTCACATGCCCTGATTCAATCCACTGACAGCACGTCAACCCCGGTATACCACATCGCTCCAATTCACTCTATTCCTTGCCCTCCTTTCACCCTCCTGCATGTTCAGGCCCCGATCACACAAAATCTTTTTCACTCCATCTTTCCACCTCCAATTTGGTCTCCCTCTTCTCCTCGTTCCCTCCACCTCCGACACATATATCCTCTTGGTCAATCTTTCCTCACTCATTCTCTCCATGTGCCCAAACCATTTCAAAACACCCTCTTCTGCTCTCTCAACCACGCTCTTTTTATTTCCACACATCTCTCTTACCCTTACGTTACTTACTCGATCAAACCACCTCACACCACACATTGTCCTCAAACATCTCATTTCCAGCACATCCATCCTCCTGCGCACAACTCTATCCATAGCCCACGCCTCGCAACCATACAACATTGTTGGAACCACTATTCCTTCAAACATACCCATTTTTGCTTTCCGAGATAATGTTCTCGACTTCCACACATTCTTCAAGGCTCCCAGAATTTTCGCCCCCTCCCCCACCCTATGATCCACTTCCGCTTCCATGGTTCCATCCGCTGCCAGATCCACTCCCAGATATCTAAAACACTTCACTTCCTCCAGTTTTTCTCCATTCAAACTCACCTCCCAATTGACTTGACCCTCAACCCTACTGTACCTAATAACCTTGCTCTTATTCACATTTACTCTTAACTTTCTTCTTTCACACACTTTACCAAACTCAGTCACCAGCTTCTGCAGTTTCTCACATGAATCAGCCACCAGCGCTGTATCATCAGCGAACAACAACTGACTCACTTCCCAAGCTCTCTCATCCCCAACAGACTTCATACTTGCCCCTCTTTCCAAAACTCTTGCATTCACCTCCCTAACAACCCCATCCATAAACAAATTAAACAACCATGGAGACATCACACACCCCTGCCGCAAACCTACATTCACTGAGAACCAATCACTTTCCTCTCTTCCTACACGTACACATGCCTTACATCCTCGATAAAAACTTTTCACTGCTTCTAACAACTTGCCTCCCACACCATATATTCTTAATACCTTCCACAGAGCATCTCTATCAACTCTATCATATGCCTTCTCCAGATCCATAAATGCTACATACAAATCCATTTGCTTTTCTAAGTATTTCTCACATACATTCTTCAAAGCAAACACCTGATCCACACATCCTCTACCACTTCTGAAACCACACTGCTCTTCCCCAATCTGATGCTCTGTACATGCCTTCACCCTCTCAATCAATACCCTCCCATATAATTTACCAGGAATACTCAACAAACTTATACCTCTGTAATTTGAGCACTCACTCTTATCCCCTTTGCCTTTGTACAATGGCACTATGCACGCATTCCGCCAATCCTCAGGCACCTCACCATGAGTCATACATACATTAAATAACCTTACCAACCAGTCAACAATACAGTCACCCCCTTTTTTAATAAATTCCACTGCAATACCATCCAAACCTGCTGCCTTGCCGGCTTTCATCTTCCGCAAAGCTTCTACTACCTCTTCTCTGTTTACCAAATCATTTTCCCTAACCCTCTCACTTTGCACACCACCTCGACCAAAACACCCTATATCTGACACTCTATCATCAAACACATTCAACAAACCTTCAAAATACTCACTCCATCTCCTTCTCACATCACCACTACTTGTTATCACCTCCCCATTTGCGCCCTTCACTGAAGTTCCCATTTGCTCCCTTGTCTTACGCACTTTATTTACCTCCTTCCAGAACATCTTTTTATTCTCCCTAAAATTTAATGATACTCTCTCACCCCAACTCTCATTTGCCCTCTTTTTCACCTCTTGCACCTTTCTGTTGACCTCCTGCCTCTTTCTTTTATACATCTCCCACTCATTTACATTTTTTCCCTGCAAAATCATCCAAATGTCTCTCTCTTCTCTTTCACTAATAATCTTACATCTTCATCCCACCACTCACTACCCTTTCTAATCAACCCACCTCCCACGCTTCTTATGCCACAAGCATCTTTTGCGCAAGCCATCACTGCTTCCCTACATACATCCCATTCCTCCCCCACTCCCCTTACCTCCTTTCTTCTCACCTTTTTCCATTCTGTACTCAGTCTCTCCTGGTACTTCCTCACACAAGTCTCCTTCCCAAGCTCACTTACCTTCACCACTCTCTTTACCCCAACATTCTCTCTTCTTTTCTGAAAACCCATACAAATCTTCACCTTCGCCTCCACAAGGTAATGATCAAACATCCCTCCAGTTGCACCTCTCAGCACATTAACATCCAAAAGTCTCTCTTTCGCGCGCCTATTAATTAACACGTAATCCAATAACGCTCTCTTGCCATCTCTCCTACTTACATACGTATACTTATGTATATCTCGCTTTTTAATCCAGGTATTCCCAATCAACAGTCCTTTTTCCGCACATAAATCTACAAGCTCTTCACCATTTCCATTTACAACACCAAACACCCCATGTATACCAATTATTCCTTCAACTGCCACATTACTCACCTTTGCATTCGAATCACCCATCACTATAACCCGGTCTTGTGCATCAAAACCACCAACACACTCATTCAGCTGCTCCCAAAACACTTGCCTCTCATGATCTTTTTTCTCATGCCCAGGTGCATATGCACCAATAATCATCCATCTCTCTCCATCAACTTTCAGTTTTACACATATCAATCTAGAATTTACTTTCTTATACTCTATCACATACTCCCACAACTCCTGTTTCAGGAGTAGTGCTACTCCTTCCCTTGCTCTTGTCCTCTCACTAACCCCTGACTTTACTCCCAAGACATTCCAAACCACTCTTTCCCTTTACCCTTGAGCTTCGTTTCACTCAGAGCCAAAACATCCACGTTCCTTTCCTCAAACATACTACCTATCTCTCCTTTTTTCTTACCTTGGTTACATCAACACACATTTAGACACCCCGATCTGAGCCTTCGAGGAGGATGAGCACTCCCCGCGTGACTCCTTCTTCTGTTTCCCCTTTTAGAAAGTAAAAAATACAAGGAGGGGAGGGTTTCCGGCCCCCGCTCCCGTCCCCTTTAGTCGCCTTCTACGACACGTGAGGAATGCGTGGGAAGTATTCTTTCTCCCCTATCCCCAGGGATATATATATGTATGTATATATATATATATATATATATATATATATATATATATATATATATATATATATATATATATATATATATATATATATATATATATATATATATATATATATATATATATATATATATATATATATATATATATATATATATATATATATATATATATATATATATGTATATATATATATATATATATATATATATATATATATATATATATATATATATATATATATATATATATATATATATATATATTTATATATATATATCTTTCTTTTCTTTCAAACTATTCGCCATTTCCCGCATTAGCGAGGTAGCGTTAAGAACAGAGGACTGGGCCTTTGAGGGAATACCCTCACCTGGCCCAATTCTCTGTTCCTTCTTTTGGAAAAAAAAAAAAAAAACCGAGAGGGGAGGATTTCCAGCCCCCGCTCCCTCCCCTTTTAGTCGCCTTCTACGACACGCAGGGAATACGTGGGAAGTATTCTTAATCCCCTATCCCCAGGGATAATATATATATATATATATACATATATATATATATATATATATATATATATATATATATATATATATATATATATATATATATATATATATATATATATATATATATATATATATATATATGTATTGTTGACTGGTTGGTAAGGTTATTTAATGTATGTATGACTCATGGTGAAAGTGCCTGAGGATTGGCGGAATGCGTGCATAGTGCCATTGTACAAAGGCAAAGGGGATAAGAGTGAGTGCTCAAATTACAGAGGTATAAGTTTGTTGAGTATTCCTGGTAAATTATATGGGAGGGTATTGATTGAGAGGGTGAAGGCATGTACAGAGCATCAGATTGGGGAAGAGCAGTGTGGTTTCAGAAGTGGTAGAGGATGTGTGGATCAGGTGTTTGCTTTGAAGAATGTATGTGAGAAATACTTAGAAAAGCAAATGGATTTGTATGTAGCATTTATGGATCTGGAGAAGGCATATGATAGAGTTGATAGAGATGCTCTGTGGAAGGTATTAAGAATATATGGTGTGGGAGGCAAGTTGTTAGAAGCAGTGAAAAGTTTTTATCGAGGATGTAAGGCATGTGTACGTGTAGGAAGAGAGGAAAGTGATTGGTTCTCAGTGAATGTAGGTTTGCGGCAGGGGTGAGTGATGTCTCCATGGTTGTTTAATTTGTTTATGGATGGGGTTGTTAGGGAGGTGAATGCAAGAGTTTTGGAAAGAGGGGCAAGTAGGAAGTCTGTTGGGGATGAGAGAGCTTGGGAAGTGAGTCAGTTGTTGTTCGCTGATGATACAGCGCTGGTGGCTGATTCATGTGAGAAACTGCAGAAGCTGGTGACTGAGTTTGGTAAAGTGTGTGAAAGAAGAAAGTTAAGAGTAAATGTGAATAAGAGCAAGGTTATTAGGTACAGTAGGGTTGAGGGTCAAGTCAATTGGGAGGTGAGTTTGAATGGAGAAAAACTGGAGGAAGTGAAGTGTTTTAGATATCTGGGAGTGGATCTGTCAGCGGATGGAACCATGGAAGCGGATTTGGATCATAGGGTGGGGGAGGGGGCGAAAATTCTGGGAGCCTTGAAGAATGTGTGGAAGTCGAGAACATTATCTCGGAAAGCAAAAATGGGTATGTTTGAAGGAATAGTGGTTCCAACAATGTTGTATAGTTGCGAGACGTGGGCTATGGATAGAGTTGTGCGCAGGAGGATGGATGTGCTGGAAATGAGATGTTTGAGGACAATATGTGGTGTGAGGTGGTTTGATCGAGTAAGTAACGTAAGGGTAAGAGAGATGTGTGGAAATAAAAAGAGCGTGGTTGAGAGAGCAGAAGAGGGTGTTTTGAAATGGTTTGGGCACATGGAGAGAATGAGTGAGGAAAGATTGACCAAGAGGATATATGTGTCGGAGGTGGAGGGAACGAGGAGAAGAGGGAGACCAAATTGGAGGTGGAAAGATGGAGTGAAAAAGATTTTGTGTGATCGGGGCCTGAACATGCAGGAGGGTGAAAGGAGGGCAAGGAATAGAGTGAATTGGAGCGATGTGGTATACCGGGGTTGACGTGCTGTCAGTGGATTGAATCAGGGCATGTGAAGCGTCTGGGGTAAACCATGGAAAGTTGTGTAGGTATGTATATTTGCGTGTGTGGACGTATGTATATACATGTGTATGGGGGTGGGTTGAGCCATTTCTTTCGTCTGTTTCCTTGCGCTACCTCGCAAACGCGGGAGACAGCGACAAAGCAAAAAAAAAAAAAAGAAAAATATATATATATATATATATATATATATATATATATATATATATATATATATATATATATGGATTTGTATGTAGCATTTATGGATCTGGAGAAGGCATATGATAGAGTTGATAGAGATGCTCTGTGGAAGGTATTAAGAATATATGGTGTGGGAGGCAAGTTGTTAGAAGCAGTGAAAAGTTTTTACCGAGGATATAAGGCATGTGTACGTGTAGGAAGAGAGGAAAGTGATTGGTTCTCAGTGAATGTAGGTTTGCGGCAGGGGTGTGTGATGTCTCCATGGTTGTTTAATTTGTTTATGGATGGGGTTGTTAGGGAGGTGAATGCAAGAGTTTTGGAAAGAGGGGCAAGTATGAAGTCTGTTGTGGATGAGAGAACTTGGGAAGTGAGTCAGTTGTTGTTCGCTGATAATACAGCGCTGGTTGCTGATTCATGTGAGAAACTGCAGAAGCTGGTGACTGAGTTTGGTAAAGTGTGTGAAAGAAGAAAGCTAAGAGTAAATGTGAATAAGAGCAAGGTTATTAGGTACAGTAGGGTTGATGGTCAAGTCAATTGGGAGGTAAGATTAAATGGAGAAAAACTGGAGGAAGTGAAGTGTTTTAGATATCTGGGAGTGGATCTGGCAGCGGATGGAACCATAGAAGCGGAAGTGAATCATAGGGTGGGGGAAGGGTCGAAAATCCTGGGAGCCTTGAAGAATGTGTGGAAGTCGAGAACATTATCTCGGAAAACAAAAATGGGTATGTTTGAAGGAATAGTGGTTCCAACAATGTTGTATGGTTGCGAGGCGTGGGCTATGGATAGAGTTGTGCGCAGGAGGGTGGATGTGCTGGAAATTAGATGTTTGAGGACAATGTGTGGTGTGAGGTGGTTTGATCAAGTAAGTAATGTAAGGGTAAGAGAGATGTGTGGAAGTAAAAAGAGCGTGGTTGAGAGAGCAGAAGAGGGTGTTTTGAAATGGTTTGGGCACATGGAGAGAATGAGTGAGGAAAGATTGACCAAGAGGATATATGTGTCAGAGGTGGAGGGAACGAGGAGAAGTGGGAGACCAAATTGGAGGTGGAAAGATGGAGTGAAAAAGATTTTGTGTGATCGGGGCCTGAACATGCAGGAGGGTGAAAGGAGGGCAAGGAATAGAGGGAATTCGATCGATGTGGTATACCGGGGTTGACGTGCTGTCAGTGGATTGAATCAGGGCATGTGAAGCGTCTGGGGTAAACCATGGAAAGTTGTGTGGGGCCTGGATTTGGAAAGGGAGCTTTGGTTTCGGGCATTATTGCATGACAGCTAGAGACTGAGTGTGAACGTATGGGGCCTTTGTTGTCTTTTCCTAGTTCTACCTCGCACACATGAGGGGGGGAGGGGGATGGTATTCCATGTGGTGCGAGGTGGCGATGGGAATGAATAAAGGCAGACAGTGTGAATTGTGTACATTGAGATGTATAGATATGTATATTTGCGTGTGTGGACGTGTATCTCTATACATTGTCTATTGGGGTTGGTTGGGCCATTTTTTTCGTCTGTTTCCTTGCGCTACCTGGTAAACGCATGAGACAGCAACAAAGAAAAAAGAAAAAGAAAAATGTATATATATATATATATATATATATATATATATATATATATATATATATATATATATATATATATATATATATATATATATATATATATATATATATATATATATATATATATATATATATATATATATATATATGTATATATATAATTTTTTTTTTTCTTTTTTTTTTTTTTTTTTTTACACTTTGTCGCTGTCTCCCGCGTTTGCGAGGTAGCGCAAGGAAACAGACGAAAGAAATGGCCCAACCCCATACACATGTACATACACACGTCCACACACGCAAATATACATACCTACACAGCTTTCCATGGTTTACCCCAGACGCTTCACATGCCTTGATTCACTCCACTGACAGCACGTCAACCCCTGTATACCACATCGCTCCAATTCACGCTATTCCTTGCCCTCCTTTCACCCTCCTGCATGTTCAGGCCCCGATCACACAAAATCTTTTTCACTCCATCTTTCCACCTCCAATTTGGTCTCCCTCTTCTCCTCGTTCCCTCCACCTCCGACACATATATCCTCTTGGTCAATCTTTCCTCACTCATTCTCTCCATGTGCCCAAACCATTTCAAAACACCCTCTTCTGCTCTCTCAACCACGCTCTTTTTATTTCCACACATCTCTCTTACCCTTACGTTACTTACTCGATCAAACCACCTCACACCACACACTGTCCTCAAACATCTCATTTCCAGCACATCCATCCTCCTGCGCACAACTCTATCCATAGCCCACGCCTCGCAACCATACAACATTGTTGGAACCACTATTCCTTCAAACATACCCATTTTTGCTTTCCGAGATAATGTTCTCGACTTCCACACATTTTTCAAGGCTCCCAAAATTTTCGCCCCCTCCCCCACCCTATGATCCACTTTCGCTTCCATGGTTCCATCCGCTGACAGATCCACTCCCAGATATCTAAAACACTTCACTTCCTCCAGTTTTTCACCATTCAAACTCACCTCCCAATTGACTTGACCCTCAACCCTACTGTACCTAATAACCTTGCTCTTATTCACATTTACTCTTAACTTTCTTCTTCCACACACTTTACCAAACTCAGTCACCAGCTTCTGCAGTTTCTCACATGAATCAGCCACCAGCGCTGTATCATCAGCGAACAACAACTGACTCACTTCCCAAGCTCTCTCATCCCCAACAGACTTCATACTTGCCCCTCTTTCCAGGACTCTTGCATTTACCTCCCTAACAACCCCATCCATAAACAAATTAAACAACCATGGAGACATCACACACCCCTGCCGCAAACCTACATTCACTGAGAACCAATCACTTTCCTCTCTTCCTACACGTACACATGCCTTACATCCTCGATAAAAACTTTTCACTGCTTCTAACAACTTGCCTCCCACACCATATATTCTTAATACCTTCCACAGAGCATCTCTATCAACTCTATCATATGCCTTCTCCAGATCCATAATTGCTACATACAAATCCATTTGCTTTTCTAAGTATTTCTCACATACATTCTTCAAAGCAAACACCTGATCCACACATCCTCTACCACTTCTGAAACCGCACTGCTCTTCCCCAATCTGATGCTCTGTACATGCCTTCACCCTCTCAATCAATACCCTCCCATATAATTTACCAGGAATACTCAACAAACTTATACCTCTGTAATTTGAGCACTCACTCTTATCCCCTTTGCCTTTGTACAATGGCACTATGCACGCATTCCGCCAATCCTCAGGCACCTCACCATGAGTCATACATACATTAAATAACCTTACCAACCAGTCAACAATACAGTCACCCCCTTTTTTAATAAATTCCACTGCAATACCATCCAAACCTGCTGCCTTGCCGGCTTTCATCTTCCGCAAAGCTTTTACTACCTCTTCTCTGTTTACCAAATCATTTTCCCTAACCCTCTCACTTTGCACACCACCTCGACCCAAACACCCTATATCTGCCACTCTGTCATCAGACACATTCAACAAACCTTCAAAATACTCATTCCATCTCCTTCTCACATCACCACTACTTGTTATCACCTCCCCATTTACGCCCTTCACTGAAGTTCCCATTTGCTCCCTTGTCTTACGCACCCTATTTACCTCCTTCCAGAACATATATATATATATATATATATATATATATATATATATATATATATATATATATATATATATATATATATATATATATATATATATATATATATAATTGTGGCAATTGTTCTTGTTTAGTCTTGGACTACTGATTTTTCAATTTTTTTTTTCCATAAGCATATCTATATACCTGGGGACAGGGGAGAAAGAATACTTCCCACGTGTTTCCTGTGTGTCGTAGAAGGCGACTAAAAGGGGAGGGAGCGGGGGGCTGGAAATCCTCCCTTCTCATCATTTTTTTTTTAATTTTCCAAAAGAAGGAACAGAGAAGGGGGCCAGGTGAGGATATTCCCTCAAAGGCCCAGTCCTCTGTTCTTAACGCTACCTCGCTAACGCGGAAAATGGCGAATAGTTTGAAAGAAAAAAGAAATATATATATATATATATACATATATATATATATATATATATATATATATATATATATATATATATATATATATATATATATATATATATATATATATATACATATATATATTCATCATTTGTATCTACATTATAGTTTGTCGCTGTCTCCCGCGTTAGCGAGGTAGCACAAGGAAACAGACGAAAGAATGACCCAACCCACGCAGATACACATGTACATACATACACGTCCAGACACCCACATATACATACCTATAGATCTCAGCATAGACATATATACATACACACACACACATATATACTTATATACACAAGTACATAATTCATACTGTCTGCCCTTGTTCATTCCCGTCGCCACCCCGCCACACATGATATAACAACCCCCTCCCCCCGCATGTGCGCAAGGTAGTGCTAGGAAAAGACAGCAAAGGCCACATTCGTTCACACTCAATCTCTCGCTATCATGTATAATGCACCAAAACCACAGCTCCCTTTGCACATTCAGGCCCCACAAAACTTTCCATGGTTTACCCCAGACGTTTCACATGCCCTGGTTCAATCCATAGACAGCACGTCGATCTTTCCATATATATATATATATATATATATATATATATATATATATATATATATATATATATATATATATATATATATTCCTATGAGTTCACGGGGAAAATGAAACCCGAAAAGTTCCCAAGTGCACTTTCGTGTAATAATCACATCATCAGGGGAGACACAAAAGAGAAATATAACATTCAGTTGATATACATCGAAGAGACGAAGCCAAATGGCGTCCTAGCTTCGTCTCTTCGATGTATATCAACTGACTGTTATATTTCTCTTTTGTGTCTCCCCTGATGATGTGATTATTACACGAAAGTGCACTTGGGAACTTTTCGTGTTTCATTTTCCCCGTGGACTCATAGGAATATCTTGATCACGCACAAAATTGTGATCCTTTCCAATATATATATATATTTATATATATATATATATATATATATATATATATATATATATATATATATATATATATATATATATATATATATATATATATATATATATATATATATATATATATATATATATATATATATATATATATATATATATATATAGAAAGGGGGAGGGGGCGAAAGTTCTTGGATCGTTGATGAATGTGAGCAAGTTGAGAACATTATCTCGGAAAGCAAAAATGGGTATGTTTTAAGGAATAGTGGTTCCAACAATGTTGTATGGTTGCGAGGCGTGGGCTATGGATAGAGTTGTGCGCAGGAGGGTATATGTGTTGGAAATGAGATGTTTGAGGACAATATGTGGTGTGAGGTGGTTTGATCGAGTAAGTGATAATAGCGTAAGAGAGATGTGTGGTAGTAAAAAGAGTGTGGTTGAGAGAGCAGAAGAGGGTGTTTTGAAATGGTTTGGTCACATGGAGTGAATGAATGTGGAAAATTGTCCAAGAGGATATATGTGTCAGAGTTGGAGGGAACGAGGAGAAGTGGGAGACCAAATTGGAGGTGGAAAGATGGAGTGAAAAAGATTTTGAGTGATCGGGGCCTGAACATGAAGGAGGGTGAAAGGCGTGCAAGGAATCGAGTGAATTGGAACGATGTGGTACACCGGGGTCGACGTGCTGTCAAAGGATTGAACCAGGGCATGTGAAGCGTCTGGGGTAAACCATGGAAAGTTGTGTGGGGCCTGGATGTGGAAAGGGAGCTGTGGTTTCGGTGCATTATTACATGACTGCTAGAGACTGAGTTTGAACGAATGTGGCCTTTGTTGTTTTTTCCTAGCGCTACCTTGCGCGCATGTAGGGGGTGGGTGTTGGTATTTCATGTGTGGCGGGGTGGCGATGAGAATGAATAAGGGTAGATAATATGTATCATGTACATGTGTATATATGTATATGTCCGTGTGTATATATGTGTATACATTGAGATGTATAGTTATGTATATTTGCGTGTGTGGACGTGTCGGTATATACATGTGTAGGTGGGTGGGTTGGGCCATTCTTTCGTCTGTTTCCTTGCGCTACCTCGCTAACGCGGGAGACAGCGACAAAGCAAAATAGATATATATATATATATATATATATATATATATATATATATATATATATATATATATATATATTTTTTTTTTTTTTATATATATATATATATATATATAGAAAAAGAGACAGACAGACAGAGACAGAGACATGTTTTAGCATGAGTCATGTAATGGTTGAAATCTCGTGAGGGATGTAGTCCGTATGAGAACAAATCCAGAGCAGGAACATGAGCGGCAAGGTGACAGGGTTAGAATGAGGAAATGATTGAGGGATGATGAGGGGAAGTTTACTGAGGTGGTGTAAGGAGGTAACTTGTTAGCTTAGTTGCGGCAGGTCGTCTGGGAAGGTATGAGTGTTAACATGAAGCAGAGATGTGAACGGCAGGGTAGTATGAGTGGGTATAAGGAAGGAGTAGGATTGATGGGTTTGGATGGGGCAGAAATAAAGGAAGTTTTAACTAGGTTGATTAGATACGCGCATCAAGAGACCGACGAGAGGGTAGCATGAGTAAGGAACAGCAGGAGTGTCAGGGGCAAGGAAGGGCAACCAGAACGTTAGGACAACAGTTGTTGACCTGGCAAGCTAGCATGATGGCCGGCAAAACAAGCGGGAGTCTAGCATGGTAGCCAAGGAACTGCATGACGGGCCGGGATTTGGTAAAGCAGTTCCATAGGCCAGCATAACGGACGAAGGACTAGCAGGGTAGCATGAGAGCAGCATGACGGGCAGGGGTCTGGCAGGGTAGCAT
Organism: Panulirus ornatus; assembly: GCF_036320965.1. Taxonomy (NCBI): domain Eukaryota; kingdom Metazoa; phylum Arthropoda; class Malacostraca; order Decapoda; family Palinuridae; genus Panulirus; species Panulirus ornatus. The sequence continues at coordinate 37,784,014 of NC_092235.1, read as the reverse complement.
GCAGAGCAGCATGACGGGCAGGGGTCTGGCAGGGTAGCATGCAGAGCAGCATGACGGGCAGAGGTCTGGCAGGGCAACATGCAGAGCAGCATGACGGGCAGGGGTCTGGCAGGACAGCATGCAGAGCAGCATGACGGGCAGGGGTCTGGCAGGGTAGCATGCAGAGCAGCATGACGGGCAGGGGTCTGGCAGGACAGCATGCAGAGCAGCATGACGGGCAGGGGTCTGGCAGGACAGCATGCAGAGCAGCATGACGGGCAGGGGTCTGGCAGGGCAGCATGCAGAGCAGCATGACGGGCAGGGGTCTGGCCGGCAGCAGAGTGCGGTAGTTGACCGCAGCGGGTGAGTCATGGAGGCCACCCAATAAGGACCATTGGGATGCCGGCTTCCGATTTCACTGCGCCGGATACTTTCAGAAGGTCGAGGCAAGACAGTGATAACCTACGCGTAGCGCACGACTCTTGTGCTCAGCATGTGACTTTGAAATCAATGCTAAAGTGTTCTTGTTGCCGACTCTTTTCTCTGATCCCGGTTCTGGTGAAACGAATATTTGGTTTTCCTCTTCAAAGCACAGGGAGGGAGGGCGGGTCAGGACCTTGACCCCTCCTGCAGGATATGGCAGGAAGGGAGGGAGGTGGAGGGTGTAGGATGTAGGGGGATGGTGCTAGAGGCTCAGAGGAACTGAGTCATGCTGAGCCATGTGTAGTTCCATTTTTGTCAGGCAGTCCAGCCGGTAACCACAGGTGTTTGTTTATTGTTGTTGGTGACGTCATAATGGTGACGTTGTCCTGACGTCATGATGGTGACCCTAGTGTGACACCAGAGGGCCGCCATAACCTCACCTCCCACCAGACTCGAGAACAAGTGTCACTCGCCGTGGTGGTCAGGTGAGCCTTCATGCCAGGCTCCTGCACCTGACGTGTCCTCTCCTCCACGTTACTGTCGTAGTCTGCACCTGACGTGTCCTCTCCTCCACGTTACTGCCGTAGTCTGCACCTGACGTGTCCTCTCCTCCACGTTACTGTCGTAGTCTGCACCTGACGTGTCCTCTCCTCCACGTTACTGCCGTAGTCTGCACCTCACGTGTCCTCTCCTCCACGTTACTGCCGTAGTCTGCGCGTCACTCATGTTGTGACGGGCCTGACTTGTGTATTGCGTCACAGCTCTTGCACCACACGTCACAACTGCGCCATTGCTCATATCACTGGTGCAGCGCCACAGATTTCACTGCTAGAATAACCACACCACTGTGACCATCCTGTGTGTGGGCTTTGCCTAAGTATCATGCATCACTTGACCTATACAGATCACCGCTGTGGTACCACACACACACACACACACACACACACACACACACACACTCACACACACACACACACACACACACACACACACACACACACACACACACACACACACACACACACACACACACGCACACTCACACACACACACACACACACACACACACACACACACACACACACACACACACACACACACACTCACACACACACACAGACACACACACACACACACACACACACACACACACACACACACACACACACACACACACACACACACACTTCTGCAGCACCCAACACCTCACTGCTGCAGTTCTAATGTCACTGTTGCAGTGTTACATTCTTCACTACCACGCCTGTAATGATTCCTAACTACTGTTGTGCAACTCGTCTCCACCACTGGGCCATACACCACACTACTCCTGTACAACACGTCACTACGACTGTACCAGACACGTCATCTCAGCTGTACCATACATGCCACCACTCGGTATTACTGCTGTACCACGCACGTCACAACGTCTGTACTCATTGCTCTACCACACGTCACCAATCCAGTGAATCATTCGTAACTACTGCTGTACCACACACGTCATAACCAATGTACCCACTGCTCCACCACACGTCACTACTACTGTGCTATGCACGTCACTACTTCTATACAACACACATGACTACTTTTGCACCATAAACGTCAACTGCAGCAACACATTACTACCGTACCATACTGGTCACTAATGCCATACCATACACGTCTCTCTTACTATACCTTGCAAATTACTGCTGCTGCACCATACACTTCTCCACTGATGTACCACATACGTTACTACTACTGTGATGTGCATTTTACTGTTGCTATGCCATACTCATCAGTATTGCTGTGGAAAACGCGTCACGACTGTTCATACCACATATGGTACCATTACTGTGCCACATACATCACTGCTGCTGTATCATACATGTTACCGTTGCTGTATCATACATGCAACTGTTGCTGTACCATATACATCATCGTTGCTGTATCATACATGCAATTGTTGCTGTACCATATACGTCAGCGTTGCTGTATCATACATGCAACTGTTGCTGTACCATATACGTCAGCGTTGCTGTATCATACCCGTCAGTAGTGCTGTATCATACCCGTCAGTAGTGCTGTATCATACACATTACTACTGTTCTGCCATACACGTCAGCGCTGTTGTGATGTACATTTCATTACTGCTGTATGCTGAGGCAGCTGGAGGCACCGAGCGTTGTCATCATATTTGTCTAAACTAAAAGCGTAATGTTCTGACAGTAATCATCTTTCTACGTCTGGTACACAAACTTATCAGCCAGTATGAAAGAATCGTACTTTATGAATAAAAATATATTATGAACATCTTTCACCAATCTCTCTTTCGAGGGGAAAGATATTCTGGGAGGCAGAGATGACAAGTCTTTTACTGTTTCTAAACTCATCCGACGTAAAAGGCTTAAAAATCTTTGGCATCAATTATTTTTGCGCTTGATATTTCAATATTCATGATAGACACCTTTCACTGAGTGCCACAAACAGTCAGTATCTAAAGTCAAACACACTTCCTCAGTAGAAAGTGTGCTGATATGACTTGTCTTCTACTGATGTTAATTTTGTTTTTTACCCAAAAGCAGCTCCACTGCACTTCAGCCTTTCCTCCTTTCTTCCAACCTGAACAATATATAGCTAACTCCTGAGCTGATAAACCAGCTCTTTTTGTTACCTTAGTCTTCATTAATTCTACCTTGAATGAATCCGTGTCTTTTCCTCCTCTTCCATCCTCTCCCACTGGACCTATGCCTTCTGTATTTTCTTTGAATGGAATCTTCCAAGCGCTGTGCAGTCTTCAAGTGGACAAGACGTATGACCTGGATGGCATATCTTCTTGAATAGTACTCCTTTGAGCTAACTCCGATCCTTACTCACCTTTCTGTCTTTGCCTCAGAACCCAAACCTGGGAACAGACATGGCTGTGAACGAAACTATGGAAGTTGAGGTGATCTACAAGGTGGGTGAGTAATGTTCTTGTGGTCTCCTTACTTCCGTATATCCCAGAGATAAACTAGGCGCACTGAGGAGTGTATGGAAACAGATCATTAACGGTAAGGTCAAGGATCTTTTGAGAGTATAGTGTTCCCAACGGTGTAGTATGGATGAAAGGCGCGGACTTTGCATGAGAAGGTAAGGAAGAGGGCGAATGCATTGGAAATTAGATGACTGAGGACAGTATTTGGCATAAGGATTGTTGATCAAGTAAGAAAATATAGGGTATATCCTCTGGATCAGCTTCACCTCACTCATCTTCTCAATATATCCAAAACAGTTCAGCACATCTTCTCCCTCATACATACTCTTACTACCACACCTATTTCTTATTCTATCGTTTTCTATTCGATCAGCCCTCCTTGCACTACGTAGCATCCTCAAACAATTAATTTCCGGCACAGTTATCTTCTTTCGCACTTTGTCCTCTTGGGTTCACACCTGGCATCCTTACAAGATCGACGGGACTACTGTGCCATCAAGCACACCCATTTTGACCTTCACACACAGTAACCTCTTTTTCTACACATTCCTCATTGCCCTCAGGATCATAACCCTCACGCCCATTCTATAGTTTTTTTTCACTCCCATGGTGGCGTTTGCTGCCATGTCCACTCGCTGGTATTCATTTTTCTGTACGATTGCCTGCTTATATTTTTTTCATGTTTTTCTATTATGGTGCGGACGATACCATTATATAGAAAAGGTAAACTTTATTTCATTAACAGCTGAATCCCAGTAGTATTGTGGCCGAGAATCCCAGACACATTCACTAACAGAAGCCAGGTAATTGGAAGGTGTTGTTGACGCTACCTGCTCATCTGGCGAGAGGAATTCTGATGACGTGAGGAGCCAGGCAAGAGGGCGGATGTTGCTGTCATCACAAATGTAACTCAGGTCTCATATGCCCAGACTCCACCAAGAAATTAGGACCAGCGTGAGTTGCAAGTATCTTTAAACAGAATAAATTCATGTTGATTGAAGCGAGTTATGATTAAAAGAAACGTTGCATGTAGACAGACACAAAGAGGGTGCGTTGCCCGTGAGTAAGGAGGGTTTGGTGGTCCTGTGCATGAGGGAGGTACCTGACGAATGGCGTAGAGAGTATGGGGCATCTGAATGACCTTGGAGGAGATGCCTACAAGGTCGTGGGAGTGGAAGGTGTCACATGAAGGAGGTTCGTGGTATATAAGGGGCACCTGAGGAACTACTGGGTACAGAATGAAGCTATCTAGTGAAGGGCGTGGAAAAAACGATCCTTGGTTCACATTCGGCCTGCTAAATGTTTGTGTTTGACCCATTATTGTGTCTAGCAATAAGAAAATATAGCTTTTTCACCATCAGGAAGGACTAATTGAAATGCCAATACTTGAGGTTTTGTGTTCGATTATTGGAGGCTTTAGATACGTGCATTTTGATATTAGTGAGATCCCACAAAGGGAAGCCCAAATGTCACATGCAAGAATGTTGAATTACTGAAAAGAACACATGATCGTTTCAAAGAAACAGATGTTGAACAGAGTAATTGTTTTCTTACTCTACATTACCCATGAAAATGGCCCTCAACAAGAGCGTTTTGATCTAAGTATTGTCTTGGACTCAGCTTCAAAAGTCGTCAAATACATTAGATCAAAAGGATCAATTAAACCTAGTTTGAGGGATTTCATGGTCTGCATCGTAATAATGTAAGATGATTCAGTTTAGGAAAGCTTCAGAAAAGTGTATGGAAACTGTGGACAGAGATTGGACTATGTTTGGACGTTAGGCAACGAGTTCCCACAACTGCACGATGATAACAGCTACTATGATTCTGCATCTGTTGTTTATACCAAGAGACTCACGAACGAACTGAACTCGGAACTACTGCAGAAGGAAGCTTTTGTACGTGACATGTATTATAGTGTCAAAGGTATTAGTTAGGAAATTACCTTTTTCTATCTCGCTGAGTAGAAAACAAGCATTTGGCTTACTTTGCAATTTTGCAGAAGCGAAATGCTTCTGATCACTCCAAAAAGAAATATTCTACATCATCACTTGACCTACATGTTGCATTTTACTCCCATTCCAAGATTTCAAACTGGTCGAAAATTATCTGCCCCTAGTCCCTCCTTCTGCCTCATATGATGGAAAACATCTGGCCTGTCATGACGTAATTCAAAAGATATTCAGAGAAAATTTGATGAAAAAAGTATCGACAAAGGTAAAGCTTACTGACCTGCATTGTGATTCACAGCTCTCGCAGCAAATCACGCCAGTATATCTTCAAGATGAAAAGTTTTAATCATTGCACATTCCCAAAATTAAAAGGTCATGCCCAAAGGATGCTTGTGCTTTATGAGCAGACAATTCCTGTGATTCAACTAAACACATTAAAACTTCGATGTAAGATGACCGATAACCACCATGAAGCAGGACTCAAGACTATCAGTGGAGACATCTGAACTCAAGAGTCTGGTTAACGCTCGCCACAGTCACCCACCCCACTACGTGAACTTCTCACATCTTGATCAGTATGTGAATGTATCACAGAATGTTGAACAGACGTCTGTTCAACTTGGTTGCTTTCGTTCAACTAAGAAATAATTTCCTGTCATCATGTTTTATTCAGCGAAAATGTATTTCATGAGAGTGTATATGTTAATCAACTTTTTCATCCTTTCATCAGAATGAGCTTTTCACATCTCGTACTGTATACATTGATTAAATACTTTCTTTATAATCTAACATAGTTCTCAAATGACAATGATTATATATTCTTTACTTGCTACACATCCAAATGCTTGACTTAGTTTTGTGAGCAATCATTAAGCACCTGCGTTTCAATCAGATGTGCAGCCGGCGAAGTTTAAGTCGAGAAGTGGCTCCCCAGCCAAAATATTTACCCTCCCCTGTTGGGTTACTTTAGGGGATAGGACACCTGAGGGATGACAGGGGACATGAAGGACATAATAGAACTCTTGAAGGATGTTAAGAGAAAGAAGCAGTCAACTGCGGGAGCTGGAGAGAGAAGTGGTAGCATTAGCGGCGCTGGAGAGCATGATAGAACACCTGAGAAATTATGATGGGCTGGAAGGAGCATCTAATGCAGCAGTGCCACAGACGAGGCACTAATGGATAGAGAAGGCACTAAAAAGGTTCCCTAGCGAATGAAAGGGCAGGGAAGGGCATCATATAGGTTACCAGATTAGAAAAATAGAGCAGTTGATAACCCTGGAGAAGGAGAAAGGTAATCTAATGAGATAGAATCATAGAAAATACCTGAGGGACCGCGAAGGCAGAGGGTTTTCGAAGGAGCCTCAGGGGCAGGAAAGGAACGTAGATTACACGGGAAACAGAAATAGATATCATCTGTGGCATGGAAGCTTCGTGAGAGTTAGTCACCTGTGGAAACACAGTAGATAAAGGAGGCACCAGAGGAACTGTTGAGGAAAGAGGGCGAGCACCACAAGGATCATGGGGGCAGGACAAGGAGCTCACAGTGAGAAGATTTGATAGAGGGAAGCATCTTAGGAATTAAGGGGCAGGGAGGGCCACCACTGAGCCAAGGGAACGAGAGGGTCACAAGAAGAAGTGTTAGAACAAAAGGGGGCATTATCAGACGGTGTGGACAGAAGGGACACCTTGGCTATCTTGTGAGCTAGCGGAGGTACCTAAGAAACCGTAATGAAATTAGCTCAAGCATATAGGAGACCACAGGGAGATGGAACAAGGAGAGACTGTAACAGTGGTTCAAGTGCCTCAATTACCGTGGGAGCAGGAAAGGCCACTTGCGGGATAAGTGAGGTTACAAGATGGCACTTACAGAACAGTGGGAGAAGCTAGGAAAAATGTAAAGAATCAAAGGCGTAGCTGCAGCTTCCAGGGGCAGTAGGTTCCTAAAGAATAGCAGAGCAATAACATATGTCGAGGGAAGTGAAGAGGCAACAGGAGGGTACCTTAGCGGCGATAGGAACATCTAAGGAGGCACCATCGAAACTATCAAGACATCAGCTGACATCATTAGTCTGAGGTATGGGGAGGGAGTTCCTAAAGATATCGCAGTATTGGCAAACGACAACGCAAGGGACCACTGAGGCAGTGATTATCAACAGAAGGGCAACAAGACTACAGTGGAAGCATAACGGAGAAGCGTATTCCTGATCAAGTGGTCAGCTGGAGGGTTCCAAGAATGAATTGAAAGGATAACAGAAAGGGACCTTAAGAACCACGGTGGGAGAAGGAGGGTATCCAAGGAACAATGGGAACGTAACGGGGGAGAACCATAGGCACTGTGGGGACAGCAAGACACTCATGGGACCGTGGGAGCTGAATTAGAAGCACCGTAAGGGCCACGTTTACAGCGGAAGGGCACCCAAGGGTCACTGGCGGCAAATAAGGCGGGTGATGAAGCGAAGGGGGTTGCGGGACCGAGTTAGGATCGTGGGTCAGATGAGAGACCATGAGACACCTAGAATGTGCAGAAGGAAACAGGCAAGGGGAAGAACTATGGGTCAATTTTGTTGGACTATAAAGGCAGCAAGAGATACTATGGGAACCATAATGGCAGCAAAATGGTATTTGTATGACTGCGGGGACGGTATTCAGTCACAGAAGGATTTTTAGGGTATGCTCGCAACCAGTGGTATCGCAACAACATGAAGGAAACAAATAAAGCTGAGTGATATTATGGGTAGTAGCTGAACACAGAGAGACAACAAGAGAACAATCCTACGAACTATGAGAACATAGACGAAAAGACAAGAGTGTGTACTACAAGATCTTGGGAGCAGGTAATAACCTGAATGACTGTGTAGGAAAAAGGATGATACCAAGACAACAGTAAGGGAAAGACTAGTTATCTGAAAAGCCGTAAGGTAGCAAGTAACAGTCCCATAATGTCTGCATATTATGAATGAAAGACAATGAATTCGACTTTGAGACGCTCAATCACACCGAACTGACGCTTCAAAAGGTTACAAGAAGTATTGCTTGACCAGAGAATGTTCATCTGATCTCGTATATCATGTCTGGAGAGCTAGTTTTATCTAGTTTCATTACTTCTCTGACATATAAACAGACACACTGACTGCCAACCCACGCAAGCCGGAGGAGGAATGATATCCAAGATGTGATCTTTTTGTGTCATTTGAGCAGATTTAGAATATCTCAGACCTGAGTTCAGGTCCTTATAAGGGAAAATGCAATCTTCTCAGGCAAGGACTTGAGATCATGCGCCACAGTTATCAAGACACCAAAGATACTTGGGTATATAAACCAGACGAACTATCAGTACTTAATCTTTCCTTCTTTGTAACTATTTTCCTTCATAAAATCTCACAACCAAATAGGACAAAGTACGAAGCATATTCGGCAAGCCAGTCCTCAGGCAGGTAGGTAACTAATATGAAATGTGTTTTGTGTCGTGTCCTGAAGCTTGCAAGACATTCCATTTTGCTAACCTGACCTGACCTGAACTGACCTGGCTCAGCCTGGCGTGAACGAAGGATTGTGGTGTTACGCCACTTCACAATGCGCTACAGCGCCTGCTGCGTCTTACCTTAATCCCCTGCCTTTCACCTCACACCTTACACCTCACACCTCACACTGCAGGACCTGATGGGCACCACACCATGACCATTCTTGTCTTGTCAGGTCCTGGTCTTCATTAAAGTCTGTGGTGAATAATGTTCCCTAATCTTGAGTGGACAACCACTGTGAACCTGACGACTCTCTTCTCCTGCCAATAACAATATATCAGTATCACATCCCTCGTCGTCAACACAGTCAGTACTGTCGAATTTATCATGCAAGGCTGGCCACTGTCAGTGTATGAAGGGCCGCAGTTAGAGTCATTGTTATGAGGAGTGAGGGACGGCCGCTCCATGATGAATAGTCTAAATAAATCAGCCGGACATTTGAAGTTATAAATGTTCTTTAACCTGAGGGCTTTGCGGAGATGGGAGTTCCTAGGACAGCAGAAGCTGTTGTGTTAAAGCTACACCATCACTGATGGTCTCTAGAAGCATGATAAATCTTGAAGCTAAGGTAAGGTGACTTCGAGTAATATCTGATGGTTTTTGAAGTGGTACGGCTATTCTAAGTTACAGTTTAATCCGCGCACGTGAACTCCCTCCTTGGCACATGTATCATTTTCCCCATAACGTTTCTAAAGACTTGAGTTAATGTCTACTTACTGAGTCTGGCACAGTTACATTATGTCTGTGCTGGAGTACATGTTCTACCTAACTAACACCTGCTGCAGAAAACTCGTTTTCTTTCTGATGATCTTTTCTCGTCCTTTTGACGCTTGCTGACCTGCACTTTTTTTTCTTTAAACCCTCCTATCACTTAAAAGCCATCAATACTATATCATAACCCTAATGTCTTTGCACAGTTTAATCACCATCACAAAATCCTCAGTGGACACCAGCTCTTAGTGCTACCTCACAAATCCGTACCATTTTTCAACATTTACCATTACACCCGAACGCCACTTTATCAAAACAATGTCCCTTCACAAGCCGTGCGACCGCCCCATGACGTCCAGTGTCACCTCATTACTCTTCACAGCCCTCTATATTGTACCACCTCCTGAAGCACCAATTCAGAACGCTCTATGCGGCTACGCAACCCTAATCGTTACCATGACGCCCATCCTTCCTACTACCTCATAATCTCGGGGATTTGTCAGAATACTAAGCAGATATCAGTCGTCCGTAACAAGACCAACCCTTAGTACCATTCTACAATCATCATTACTATTCAACTCTCTGTTACTTAACTGCCTGTAGAGGTGTGACTCATTATGACTTTTTTACAGTATAAAGTGCCACATAACAACATTCATTGCCGACAACAACGCTAACTAAAGCGCGTGGTGCCGCCCCACAACTATTAGAGCAACTCCCTAATCGCCAGCACCGTCTGATAGCCTTTTTAGTACCACATTACTACTTTCGGTGACTCGCTTGGTAGCCTTTAGTGCCACACCATCTCCTGGTAGCCTTCAATGCCACACTACAATTATTGCCGTGTCTCTAGAGAGTTACTGATTCTTATCACTGCATCAAAAAAGACAATTCAGGTTCTTATTCCAGTGTTGCATATGCTTTAGTGCAAAGACCTAAGGCTAATATATATATATCTTTTTTATGTTTTATTATAATTTGTCGCTGTCTCCCGCGGTAGCAAGGTAGCGCAAGGAAACAGACGAAAGAATGGCCCGACCCACCCACATACACATGTAGATACATACATGCCCATACACGCACATATACACACCTATACATTTCAACGTATACATACATATACATGCACAGACATATGCATATATACACATTTACATATTCATACATGCTGCCTTCATCCATTCTCGTCGCTACCCCGCCAAACATTAAAAACAGCAACTTCCTCCTCCAACAACAGCAACAACAACAACAACAACAACAACAACACACACACACACACACACACACACACACACACACACACACACACACACACGACAAAGGCCACATTCATTCACACTCAGTCTCTAGCTGCCCCACAAAACTTTCCATGGTTTACCCCAGAAGCTTCATATGCCCTGGTTCAATCCATTGACAGCACGTCGACCCCGGTATAACGCATCGTTCCAATTCACTCTATTCCTTGCATGCCTTTCACCCTCCCGCATGTTCAGGCCCCGATCGCTCAAAATCTTTTTCACTCCATCCTTCCACCCCCAATTTGGTCTCCCACTTCTCCTCGTTCCCTCAATCTCTGACACATATGTCCTCTTCGTCAATCTTTCCTCACTCATTCTCTAGATGTGCCCAAACTGTTTCAATACACCCTCTTCTGTTCTCTCAACCACATTCTTTTTATCACGAAACATCTCTCTTACCATTTCATTACTTACTCGATCAAACCACCTCACACCACATATTGTCCTAAAACATCTCATTTCCAACACATCCACCCTCCTCCACACAACCCTATCTATAGCCCACGCCTCGCAACCACATAACATTGTTGGAACAACTGTTCCTTCAAACATACCTATTTTTGCTCACCGAGATAACGTTTCGCCTTACGCACATTCTTCAACGCTACCAGAACCTTCGCCCCCTCTCCCCAACCTGTGGTTCACTTCACCTTCCATGGTTCCATCCGCTGCCAAATCCACTCCCAGATATCTAAAACACTTCAATTCCTCTAGCTTTCCTCCATTCAAACTTACCTCCCAATCAACTTATCCCTCAACCTTACGGAACCTAATAACCTTGCTCTTATTCACATCTACTCTCAGCTTTCTTCTTTCACACACTACCAAACTCATCACCAGCTTCTGCAGTTTCTCACCCGAATCAGCAACCAGCGCAGTATCATCAGCGAACATTCGCTGACTCAACTGACTCACTTCCCAAGCCCTCTCATCCACAACAGACAAATTAGACAACCATGGGGCCATCACGCATACCTGCCGCAAACCGACATTCACTGAGAACCAGTCACTGTACTCTCTTCCTACTCGTACACATGCCTTACATCCTTGATAAAATCTTTTCACTGCTTCTAGCAACTTACCTCCCTCACTGCATTACTGTCCAAACCCGCCGCCTTGCCGGCTTTCATCTTCCGCGAAGCTTTCACTACCTCTTCTCTGTTCACCAAACCATTCTCCCTGACCCTCTCACTTCGTGCACCACCTCGACCAAAACATCTTAAATCTGCCACTCTATCATCAAACACATTCAATAGATATTCAAAATACTCACTCCATCTCCTCACTTCACTACTTGTTATTAGCTCCTCATTAGCCCCCTTTTCCGATTTTCCCATTTGTTTTCTTGTCTTACGCACTTTATTTACCTCCTTCCAAAACATCTTTTTATTCTCCCTAAGGTTAAAGGGGAAGGGTGGCTTGGGAATGTTTGGGGAGTAAAGTCAGGGGGTGGTGAGAGGACAAGAGCAAAGGAAGGAGTAGCACTACTCCTGAAACAGGAGTTGTAGGAGTATGTAAATTCTAGATTGATATGGGTAAAACTGAAAGTGGATGGAGAGAGATGGGTGATTATTGGTGCCTATGCACCTGGGCATGAGAAGAAAGATCATGAGAGGCAAGTGTTTTGGGAGCAGCTGAGTTAGTGTGATAGCAGTTTTGATGGACGAGACCGGGTTATAATGAAGGGTGATTTGAATGCAAAGGTGAGTAATGTGGCAGTTGGGGGAATAGTTGGTGTTGGGGTGTTCAGTGTTGTAAATGGAAATGGTGAAGAGCTTGTAGATTTGTGTGCTGAAAAAGGACCGGTGATTAGGAATACCTTGTTCAAAAAGAGAGATATACATAAGTGTACGTATGCAAGTAGGAGAGATGGCCAGAAAGCGTTATTGGATTACATGTTAACTGATAGGCGCGCAAAAGAGAGACTTCTGGATGTTAATGTGCTGAGAGGTGCAACTGGAGGAATGTCTGATCATTATCTTGTGGAGTCGAAGGTGAAGATTTGTAGAGGTTTCCAGAAGAGAAGAGAGAATGTTGGGGAGAAGAAGATAGTGAGAGTAAGTGAGCTTTGGAAGGAAACTTGTGTGAGGAAGTACAGGAGAGACTGAGTGCAGAATGGAAAAAGGTGAAAGAAAAGGACGTAAGGGGAGTAGGGAAGGAATGGGATGCATTTAGGGAGACGAGGATGGCTTGCGCAAAAGATACTTGTGGCATGAGAAACGTGGGAGGCGGGCAGATTAGAAAAGGGTAGTGAGTGGTGGGATTATTAGTGAAAGAGAAGAGAGAGGCATTTGGACGATTCTTCCAGGGAAATAGTGAAAATGATCCGGAGATGTATAAAAGAAAGAGGCAGGAGGTCAAGACAAAGGTGCAAGAGGTGAAAAAGTGGGCAAATGAGAGTTGAGGTGAGAGAGTATCATTAAATTTTAGGGAGAATAAAAAGATGTTTTGAAAGGAGGTAAATAAAATGCGTAAGACAAGAGAACAAATGGGAACATCGGTGAAGGGGGATAATGGGGAGATAATAACTAGTGATGATGTGAGAAGGAGATGGGGTGAGTATTTTGAATGTTTGTGGAATATGTTAGTTGACAGAGTGGCAGATATAGGGTGTTTTGATCGGGGTGGTGTGCGAAGTGAGAGGGTCAGGGAGAATGGTATAGTAAACAGAGAAGAGGTAGTGAAAGCTTGGAAGAAGATGAAAGCCGGCAAGGCGGCGGATTTGGATGGTATTGCAACGGATATTATTAAAAAAGGGGGTGACTGTGTTGTTGATTGGTTGGTGAATATATTCAGTGTATGTATGACTCATGGTAAAGTACCTGAGGATTGACGGAATATATGCATAGTGCCATTGTACAAAGGTAAAGGGGATAAAGGTGAGTGTTCAAATTACAGAGATATACGTTTGTCGAGTATCCTGGGAAATTATATGAGAGGGTATTGATTGAGAGGGCGAAGGCATGTACAGAGCATCAGATTGGGGAAGAGCAGTGTAGTTTCAGACGTTGTAGAGTATGTGTGGGTCAGGAGTTTGCTTTGAAAAATGTATGTGAGCAATGCTTAGAAAAGCAATTGGATTTGTATGTGGCATTCATGGGTCTGGAGAAGGTATATATTAGAGTTGATAGCGATGCTCTGTGGAAGGTATTAAGAATATATGGTGTGAGAGGCAAGTTGCTGGAAGCAGTGAAAAGTTTTTATCGAGGATGTAAGGCATGTGTACGAGTAGGAAGAGAGGAAAGGGTTTGGTTCCCAGTGAATGTCGGTTTGCGGCAGGGGTGGGTGACGTCGCCATGGTTAACTTGTTTATGGACGGGGTTGTTAGGGAAGTGAATGCAAGAGTTTTGGAGCGAGGGCCAAGTATGCAGTCTGTTGTGGATGAAAGGGCTTGGGAAGTGAGTCAGCTGTTGTTCGCTGATGATACGTATCAGCGCTGGTGGCTGATTCGGGTGAGAAACTGCAGAGGCTAGTGACTGAGTTTGGTAAAGTGTGTGAAAGAAGAAAACTGAGAGCAAATGTGAATAAGAGCAAGATTATAACGCACAGCAGCGTTGAGGGACATGTCAATTGGGAGGTAAGTTTGAATGGAGTAAAAATGGAAGAAGTGAAGTGTTTTAGATATGTGGGAGTGGATTTAGCAGCGGATGGAACCATGGGAGCGGAAGTGAGTCACAGGGTGGGGAAGGGGGCGAAGGTTCTGGGAGTGTTGAGGAATGTGTGGAAATCGAGAACGTTATCTCGGAAAGCAAAAATGGGTATGTTTGAAGGAATAGTGGTTCCAATTATATCGTATGGTTGTGAGGCGTGGGCTATAGATAGGGTTGTGCGGAGGAGGGTGATGTGTTGGAAATGAGATGCTTGAGGACAATATGTGGTGAGAGGTGGTTTGATCGAGTAACTAATGAAAGGGTAAGATAGATGTGTGGTAATAAAAAGAGTGTGGTTGAGAGAGCACAAAAGGGTGTATTGAAATGGTTTGGTCATGGAGAGAATGAGTGAGGAATGATTGACCAAGAGGATATATGTGTCAGAGGTGGAAGGAACGAGAAGTGGAAAACCAAATTCTAGGTAGAAGGATGGAGTGAAAAAGATTTTGAGCGATTGGGGCCTGAAAATGCGGGAGAGTGAAAGGTGTGCAAGGAACACAGTGAATTGGAACGATATGGTATACTGAGGTCGACGTGCTGTCAGTGAATTGAAACATGGCATGTGAAGTGTCTGGTGTAAACCATGGAAAGTTTTGTGGGGGCCTAGATGTGGAAAGGGAGCTGTGGTTTCGGTGCATTACACATGACAGCTAGAGACTAAGTGTGAACGAATGTGGCCTTTGTTGTCTTTTCCTAGCGCTACCTCGCGCGCGTGCGGAGGGAGTGGGGTGCCATTTCATGTGTGGCGGGGTGGCGACGGGAATGGCTGAGGGCAGCAATTATGAATATGTACATGTGAATGTAACAGCGAAATGTATAGGTATGTATATGTGCGTGTTGGCGTTTATGTATATATGTACATGTGTATGTGGGCGGGTTAGGCCATTCTTTCTTGCGCTACCTCGCTAACGCGGGAGACAGCGACAAAGTGTAATACAAAAAGAAATATATATATATATATATATATATATATATATATATATATATATATATATATATATATATATATATATATATATATATATATATATATATATATACACACACACGAATAAAGTGCATATGAACGCGCTCCTTCATAGAACATACAAACCTCCAATAGCATTCCCGCCTGTGGCATAGGGGTCCCGGTTTCGAACCTGGCTGTTGGAGGTTTGTATGTTCTATGAAGGTGCGCGTTCATATGTACTTTATTCGTATTCATATACCTCCGCCTTGTACAGTTTGGTTCGGTAAAATGCTATCTGCTGGCTATGTGCGCTTGTTGGGAAATGACCGGTGTAGACCCCGTTGCTCACCAACGTGAGACGAAGGGTATCCGAGTGCATAGTATTCGAATTGTCATTTCCTTTTAGGCAGGTCCATAGCTTAGCGGTAGCTTCCTGCTTGTGGCACTGGGGTCCCGGGTTCGATCCTGGCTGTTGGAGGTTTGTATGTTATATATATATATATATATATATATATATATATATATATATATATATATATATTTTTTTTTTTTTTTTTATACTTTGTCGCTGTCTCCCGCGTTTGCGAGGTAGCGCAAGGAAACAGACGAAAGAAATGGCCCAACCCCCCCCCATACACATGTACATACACACGTCCACACACGCAAATATACATACCTACACAGCTTTCCATGGTTTACCCCAGACGCTTCACATGCCTTGATTCACTCCACTGACAGCACGTCAACCCCTGTATACCACATCGCTCCAATTCACTCTATTCCTTGCCCTCCTTTCACCCTCCTGCATGTTCAGGCCCCGATCACACAAAATCTTTTTCACTCCATCTTTCCACCTCCAATTTGGTCTCCCTCTTCTCCTCGTTCCCTCCACCTCCGACACATATATCCTCTTGGTCAATCTTTCCTCACTCATTCTCTCCATGTGCCCAAACCATTTCAAAACACCCTCTTCTGCTCTCTCAACCACGCTCTTTTTATTTCCACACATCTCTCTTACCCTTACGTTACTTACTCGATCAAACCACCTCACACCACACATTGTCCTCAAACATCTCATTTCCAGCACATCCATCCTCCTGCGCACAACTCTATCCACAGCCCACGCCTCGCAACCATACAACATTGTTGGAACCACTATTCCTTCAAACATACCCATTTTTGCTTTCCGAGATAATGTTCTCGACTTCCACACATTTTTCAAGGCTCCCAAAATTTTCGCCCCCTCCCCCACCCTATGATCCACTTCCGCTTCCATGGTTCCATCCGCTGACAGATCCACTCCCAGATATCTAAAACACTTCACTTCCTCCAGTTTTTCTCCATTCAAACTCACCTCCCAATTGACTTGACCCTCAACCCTACTGTACCTAATAACCTTGCTCTTATTCACATTTACTCTTAACTTTCTTCTTCCACACACTTTACCAAACTCCGTCACCAGCTTCTGCAGTTTCTCACATGAATCCGCCACCAGCGCTGTATCATCAGCGAACAACAACTGACTCACTTCCCAAGCTCTCTCATCCCCAACAGACTTCATACTTGCCCCTCTTTCCAGGACTCTTGCATTTACCTCCCTAACAACCCCTTCCATAAACAAATTAAACAACCATGGAGACATCACACACCCCTGCCGCAAACCTACATTCACTGAGAACCAATCACTTTCCTCTCTTCCTACACGTACACATGCCTTACATCCTCGATAAAAACTTTTCACTGCTTCTAACAACTTGCCTCCCACACCATATATTCTTAATACCTTCCACAGAGCATCTCTATCAACTCTATCATATGCCTTCTCCAGATCCATAAATGCTACATACAAATCCATTTGCTTTTCTAAGTATTTCTCACATACATTCTTCAAAGCAAACACCTGATCCACACATCCTCTACCACTTCTGAAACCGCACTGCTCTTCCCCAATCTGATGCTCTGTACATGCCTTCACCCTCTCAATCAATACCCTCCCATATAATTTACCAGGAATACTCAACAAACTTATACCTCTGTAATTTGAGCACTCACTCTTATCCCCTTTGCCTTTGTACAATGGCACTATGCACGCATTCCGCCAATCCTCAGGCACCTCACCATGAGTCATACATACATTAAATAACCTTACCAACCAGTCAACAATACAGTCACCCCCTTTTTTAATAAATTCCACTGCAATACCATCCAAACCTGCTGCCTTGCCGGCTTTCATCTTCCGCAAAGCTTTTACTACCTCTTCTCTGTTTACCAAATCATTTTCCCTAACCCTCTCACTTTGCACACCACCTCGACCAAAACACCCTATATCTGCCACTCTGTCATCAGACACATTCAACAAACCTTCAAAATACTCATTCCATCTCCTTCTCACATCACCACTACTTGTTATCACCTCCCCATTTACGCCCTTCACTGAAGTTCCCATTTGCTCCCTTGTCTTACGCACCCTATTTACCTCCTTCCAGAACATCTTTTTATTCTCCCTAAAATTTACTGATAGTCTCTCACCCCAACTCTCATTTGCCCTTTTTTTCACCTCTTGCACCTTTCTCTTGACCTCCTGTCTCTTTCTTTTATACTTCTCCCACTCAATTGCATTTTTTCCCTGCAAAAATCGTCCAAATGCCTCTCTCTTCTCTTTCACTAATACTCTTACTTCTTCATCCCACCACTCACTACCCTTTCTAAACAGCCCACCTCCCACTCTTCTCATGCCACAAGCATCTTTTGCGCAATCCATCACTGATTCCCTAAATACATCCCATTCCTCCCCCACTCCCCTTACTTCCATTGTTCTCACCTTTTTCCATTCTGTACACAGTCTCTCCTGGTACTTCCCCACACAGGTCTCCTTCCCAAGCTCACTTACTCTCACCACCTTCTTCACCCCAACATTCACTCCTCTTTTCTGAAAACCCATACTAATCTTCACCTTAGCCTCCACAAGATAATGATCAGACATCCCTCCAGTTGCACCTCTCAGCACATTAACATCCAAAAGTCTCTCTTTCGCACGCCTGTCAATTAACACGTAATCCAATAACGCTCTCTGGCCATCTCTCCTACTTACATAAGTATACTTATGTATATCTCGCTTTTTAAACCAGGTATTCCCAATCATATATATATATATATATATATATATATATATATATATATATATATATATATATATATATATATATATATATATATATATATATATATATATATATATATATATATATATATATATATATATATATATATATATATATATATATATATATATATATATATATATATATATATATACATATTCTTTTCTTTCTAGGAATATGTCGCACCAACCGCGGATATATTTTCGACAGATAACAGTGACAAAAATCTTGATTATCTTGTGTTGTAATATGTATTAAACTATTGAGATGAATTACCACGCACACTAGGCATGGCGGGGAGCCCGAGAACCTAATGTTCCAACTCCTCTGTTCGTAAGCATATAACTATGATGATAAAATGTTCGTATTGCAAAGGTTAAGATTTCGATTAGATTTCAGAGTTGACCAAATTAACATAGATATGGATCATCTACACACACACACACACACACACACACACACACACACACACACACACTAAGTCATGGCAGAGTAGCAAGTGTAGCCACTGTTGGAGGTATGACCAGGTATCTGGGTGAAGCTGCCAAGTACTGGACTGGAGTAAGTCATGGCCAGCCAGAGGTGGGGATGGGGCAAGTTCCCCAACCCTTTACACCAGCACCTCCAGCACGACACAGCCTCCACTGCTCTGCATCATCATCATCACCGTCCTACATATCCACACTATACCACCACCATATTCTATCTCCGCCACCACCTTATGAAACCAACCTCATCTAACGCGACACCATAACTACACTATACCTTCCTCTTCACCGTTACCACCTTACATCACACCACACAATCACTACAGTATGCCTCCTAATGTACCACCATAAACACCATGCACCTCACACTACATCACACTACACTAAATCGTCATACACCACCACCACCACCACCCTACGCCAAAATACTACACCACCAACAAACTACATTATCACCACACTACACCACCAACACACTACATTATCATCACACTATACCACCAACACACTACATTATCACCACACTACACCACCAACACACTACATTATCATCACACTATACCACCAACACACTACATTATCACCACACTACACCACCAACACACTACGTTATCACCACACTACACCACCAACACACTATATTATCACCACACTACACCACCAACACACACTACATTATCATAACACTACACCACCAACACACTACATCATCACCACACTACACCACCAACACACTACATTATCATCACATTACACCACTAACACACTACATTATCACCACACTACACCACCAACACACTACATTATCACCACACTACACCACCAACACACTACATAATCACCACACTACACCACCAACACACTACGCTATCACCACACTACACCACCAACACACTACATTATCACCACACTACACCACCAACACACACTACATTATCATAACACTTCACCACCAACACACTACATTATCACCACACTACACCACCAACACACTACGTTATCACCACACTATACCACCAACACACTACATTATCACCACACTACACCACCAACACACTACATTATCATAACACTTCACCACCAGCACACTACATTATCACCACACTGCACCACCAACACACTACATTATCACCATACCACACCACCAACACACTACATTATCACCACACTGCACCACCAACACACTACATTATCACCACAATACACCACCAACACACTACATTATCACCACACTACACCACCAACATACTACATTATCACCACACTACACCACCAACATACTACATTATCACCACACTACACCACCAACATACTACATTATCACCACACTACACCACCAACATACTACATTATCACCACACTACACCAACAACACACTACATTATCACCACACTACACCACCAACACACTACACTATCACCACACTACACCACCAACATACTACATTATCACCACACTGCACCACCATTACACTATATTATCACCACACTACACCACCAACACACTACACTATCACCACACTACACCACCAACACACTACATTATCACCACACTACACCACCAACACACTACATTATCACCACACCACACCACCAACACACTACATTATCACCATACCACACCACCAACACACTACATTATCACCACACTGCACCACCATTACACTATATTATCACCACACTACACCACCAACGCACTACATTATCACCACACTACACCACCAACATACTACATTATCACCACACTACACCACCAACATACTACATTATCACCACACTACACCAACAACACACTACATTATCACCACACTACACCACCAGCACACTACACTATCACCACACTACACCACCAACATACTACATTATCACCACACTGCACCACCATTACACTATATTATCACCACACTACACCACCAACACACTACACTATCACCACACTACACCACCAACACACTACATTATCACCACACTACACCACCAACACACTACATTATCACCACACTACACCAACAACACACTACATTATCACCATACCACACCACCAACACACTACACTATCACCACGCTACACCACCAACACAATACATTATCACCACACTACACAACCAACACACTACATTATCACCACATTACACCACCAACACACTATATTATCACCACACTACACCACCAGCACAATACATTATCACCACACTATACCACCAACACACTAACACTATCACCACACTACACAACCAACACACACTACATTATCACCAAACTACACCACCAGCACAATACATTATCACCACACTACACCACCAACACACTACACTATCACCACACAACACCACCAACACACACTACATTATCATCACACTACACCAACAGCACAATACATTATCACCACACTGCACCACCAACACACTACATTATCACAACACTACACCACCAATACACACTACATTATCACCACACTACACCACCAACACACACTACATTATCACCACACTACACCACCAACACACTACACTATCACCACACTACACCACCAACACACACTACATTATCACCACACTACACCACCAGCACAATACATTATCACCACACTACACCACCAACACACTACACTATCACCACACTACACCACCAACACACACTACATTATCACCACACTACACCACCAATACACTACACTATCACCACACTACACCACCAACACACTACACTATCTCCACACTACACCACCAACACACTACATTATCACCACACTACACCACCAACACACACTCCATTATCACCACACTACACCACCAACACACTACATGATCACCATACCGCACCACCAGCACACACCACATTACGTCACCACCACGGTGCACCCCACGTCCTTAAATGCGACTTTTTGTTTCGTTGTTTTCTCCGTTCACGTCACATCCTGATCTCCGTCATACCCTCTCCATCATATGTTTTACTTTCTCTATCAGACTTGTACCCTCTCGATCTCTTCATCATGGCTCCAGTTTCCCCTCACTCACTTCATCAAATAATATCATCTACCTATCATCAACTTCTTGTGTAAGAGCCGACTTCCTCTCTTGCAAAATAATTCAGATACGTATTACGGGGGATACAGTGTGCTTTGCTACATAAATCATACAAAGGAACACAAAGGAATTCAGACAGTAACAGACCATTGGGTCCCTTCTCGGTCTTTTGTTAGAGCGGAAGATATCAGGAAACTCAGACTAGTGTGGTAAAAGTAGGAATGTATCCAGATGATGAACCCGCTGATATGTAATCTTAGCAATGTTGAAATGTAGTATTTATTGTTTTGTGGTGACAAATATAAAACTTCTTAGGCACTACAAGTGAGTGAAACATCTCATATCTTTTTCTTGTCTTTCCGGCTAACCAGAGGATGAACCAGGTAAAGTTGCCAAGGATGTGGAACGACAGACTTTTCCTGTATGACCCACGAGCACCAGGTGAGGGCTGGTGGTGAATCACAGGCCAACGGGCCCTATACTACCACATCCTCACCAGGTGGTGAAAACTTCACTTTACCCAGAAGCAGAAAATTCACGACAGTCAAGCATTAAGCATTTCATGATGTTTTGGGAGAGGGATACAAGGGAGAGGCTAAGACTATATGGAAAGAGTTGGAGGGTTCCTGTAAAAGTTAACTTACCACATACTCATCGCCTTGTGTGGAGACGTTCGTTCATTGTCTTGTGTGACAGCTTGAACATCCAAGAGAGCCAAGACCCTTTACTGACTCGTTCTTGCTGTTTCATATGACTTAACGTATTCAGCCAAGATATCACTCTATTATGTGACGTAGCACCAGAACAATACCATCTGATATGATTCCATGTAACAAGAATAATATCTATTGTTTTGAAACAGTGAACCATTGCATCTGGGGCAATACTTTCATCTCTGACTCAGTCGATCGATGCATCCTGGACTAACTCTCTTCTCTAACTTGCAGGTAATTATCGAACGTTCAACAGCGTGAGCAGCCAGTCTTGCCAAAAGAGTAAGTTCCCAAAAATCAATAGCACAGGTAGCTTAGTGGTGGAGGATCCATCTTACATTCATTCTGCTCAGGTTCCGAGTAATGTGATCTGGGTCAGGCATTACTTCTCCACTGTCTTCTCTAAAAACCTACAGGTACGTACGACGAGAATGTGCCTGATTCTGTTTCGCTTGTTGAATTACGTTGTTTCTTTCCGCCAGCTTTCCTCTTGAACAGTTATCTATACGAGAGAGAGAGAGAGAGAGAGAGAGAGAGAGAGAGAGAGAGAGAGAGAGAGAGAGAGAGAGAGAGAGAGAGTTGGAGTGAGAGATAATACATACCTACGAGTACCTATAACGAAATTTTGCCGTGAGACAGTGCGAATGCAAACGCATAACGCTCACCGCAAGGAGGAGAAAGAGGAATTTTTACTGGGAAGGAAAGAGGGAAAAAGGTAAGGAAGAGAGGAATGAAAAGAGAAGAGAGGAAACAAAGAATAAAACAGACCAAAATGAAGTAATTAGGATACGAGGGAGAGGAACGAGTAGAGGGAATGAATGATTACATAGAATGTAAATGCAGAGGAAAGTCAGTAACTGTACCCCAGATTTCTAGTATACAAACTCATCATCAATAAACTCTACTCTATTGGATCTAAGTTAAAGTACCCTAGATCTTTCATTAATAAATTCCTTAAGTTAGCAGAGAAATCATTTTATAGAGTTGAGCCCAAACCTCCCATTGACTCCAAGAATCTTTTAGTTCTCCCTTTTAATGATACTTGTACTGTACTTCCCATGTTGCTTAAATCCTTTAATGTAAATGTTGCCTTCAGCAGCAATAATACTATAAAGAATATATTAATCAGGAATTCACCAGAAAATTCTCCTGGATATGAATTGTGATAAGTTTTATGTTGGGCAGACTGGTAAGGATCTTTCTGTAGACTTAAGCAACATAAATGTAGTATAAGAACAGGACAAGAATCAATTGCCTTGTTTAATTACTTTAAAAACTATGATCATTGTATTGACTGGAGTAATACCATCTCAGTTATTAACTCTATTACTACGAGAAATATCATTGAATCTTCTCTTATTAGATATACAGAATGGAAAAAGGTGAGAACAAAGGACGTAAGGGGAGTGGGGGAGGAATGGGATGTATTTAGGGAAGCAGTGATGGCTTGCGCAAAAGATGCTTGTTGCATGAGAAGCGTGGGATGTGGGTTGATTAGAAAGGTTAGTGAGTGGTGGGATGAAGAAGTAAGATTATTAGTGAAAGAGAAGAGAGAGGCATTTGGACGATTTTTGCGGGGAAATAATGCAATTGAGTGGGAGATGTATAAAAGAAAGAGGCAGGAGGTCAAGAGAAAGGTGCTAGAGGTGAAAAAGAGGGCAAATGAGAGTTGGGATGAGAGAGTATCATTATATTTTGGGGAGAATAAAAAGATGTTCTGGAAGGAGGTAAATAAAGTGCCTAATACAAGGGAACAAATGGGAACTTCAGTGAAGGAGGCTAATGGGGAGGTGATAACAAGAAGTGGTGACGTGAGAAGGAGATGGAGTGAGTATTCTGAAGGTTTGTTGAATGTGTTTGGTGATAGAGTGGCAGATATAGAGTGTTTTGGTCGAGGTGGTGTGCAAAGTGAGGGGGTTAGGGAGAATGATTTGGGAAACAGAGAAGAGGTAGTAAAAGCTTTGCGGAAGATGAAAGCCGGCAAGGCAGCAGGGTTTGGATGGTATTGCAGTGAATTTTTTCAAAAAAAGGGGTGACTATATTGTTGACTGGTTGGTAAGGTTATTTAATGTATGTGTGACTCATGGTGAGGTGCCTGAGGATTGGCGGAATTGTACAAAGGCAAAGGGGATAAGAGTGAGTGCTCAAATTACGGAGTTATAAGTACGTTGAGGATTCCTGGGAAATTATTTGGAAGGGTATTCATTGAGAGGGTGAAAACATGTACAGAGCATCAAATTGGAGAAGAGCAGTGTGGTTTCAGAAGTGGTAGAGGTTGTGTAGATCAGGTGTTTGCTTTGAAGAATATATGTGAGAAATACTTAGAAATGCAAATGCATTTATATGTAGCAATTATGAATCTGGAGAAGGCATATGATAGAGTTGATAGAGATGCTCTGTGGAAGGTATTAGAAATATATGATGAGGGAGGCAAGTTGTTAGAAGCAGTGAAAAGTTTCTATCGAGGATGTAAGGCATGTGTACGTGAAGGAAGCGAGGAAAGTGATTGGTTCTCAGTGAATGTTGGTTTGCGGCAGGGTTGCGTGATGTCTCCATGGTCGTTTAATTTGTTTATGGATGGGGTTGTTGGGGAGGTGAACGCAAGAGTTTTGGAGAGAGGGGCAAGCATACAGTATGTTGTGGATGAGAGAGCTTGGGAAGTGAGTCAGTTCTTATTCGCTGATGATACAGCACTGGTGCCTGATTCGGGTTAGAAACTGCAGAAGCTAGTGACTGAGTTTGGTAAAGTGTGTGAAAGAAGAAAGCTGAGAAAAATATCATTGAATCTTCTATCATTAAATACACAAAGAATTATAATCTTAATATTAGTGATGGTCTATACAAATTAGATAACTTCATTGTTGATAGAATTTGTAAAATGATAAGTTTATGAGCGCTCGTTGTATGTTTTGCTCAATCACATGTTTACCAAATGGCGTCCTAGCTTCGTCTCTTCGATGTATATCAACTGACTTATATTTCTCTCTTGTGTCTCCCCTGATGATGTGATTATCACACAAAAGCACACTTGGGAACTTATCGTGTTTCATTTTCCCCGTGGACTCATAGGAATATATACATATGTATATATATATATATATATATATATATATATATATATATATATATATATATATATATATATATATATATATATATATATATATATGTATATATATATATATATATATATATATATATATATATATATATATACATATATATATATATATATATATATATATATATATATATATATATATATATATATATATATATATATATATATATATATATATATATATATATATATATATATATATATATATATATATATATTTTAGGGAGAATTAAAAGATGTTTTGGAAGAAGGTAAATAAAGTGCGTGAAACAAGAGAACAAATGGGAACATCAGTGAAGGGGGCTAATGGGGATGTGAAAACAAGTCGTGGTGATGTGACGAGATGGAGTGAGTATTTTGAGGGTTTGTTGAATGTGTTAGATGATAGAGTAGCAGATATAGGGTGTTTTGGTCGAGGTGGTGTGCAAAGTTACAGGATTAGGGAGAATGATATGATAAACAGAGAAGAGGTAGAAAAAGCTTTGCGGAAGATGAAAGCTGGCAAGGCAGCGGGTTTGGATGGTATTGCAGTGGAATGTATTAAAAAATAGGGTGACAGTGTTGTTGACTGGTTGGTAAGGATATTTAATGTATGTATGACTCATGGTGAGGTACCTGAGGATTGGCGGAATGCATGCATATTGCCATTGTAATAAGGCAAAGGGGATAAAGGTTAGTGTTCAAATCACGGAGGTATAAGTTTGTTGAGTATTTCTGGATAATTATATGGGAGGGTATTCACTGAGAGGGTGAAGGCATCTACATAGCATCAGATTGGGGAAAGACCAGTGTGGTTTAAGAAGTGTTAGAGGGTGTGGATCAGCTCTTTGCTTTGCGGCAAGGGTGCGTGATGTCTCCATGGTTGTTTAATTTGTTTATTAATGGGGTTGTTAGGGAGGTGGATGTAAGAGTTTTGGGAGAGGGCCAATCATGAAGTATGTTATGGCTGAGGGAGCCTGGGAAGTGAGTCAGTTGTTGTTCGCTGATGATGCATCGCTGGTGGCTGATTCGGGTGAGAAACCGCAGAAGCTGATGACTGAGTTTAGTAAAGTGTGTAAAGAAGAAAGTTGAAAGTAAATGTGAGTAAGAGCAACGATATAAGGTACAGAAGGGTTGAGGGACAAGTCAACTGGAGCGTAAGTTTGAATGGAGAAAAACTGGAGGAAGTGAAGTCGTTTAGATATCTGGGAGTGGATTTGGCAGCAGATGGAACCATGGAAGAGGAAGTGAATCACAGGGTGGGGGAGGGGGTGAAAGTTCTGGGAGCATCTGGGAGCATTGAAAAATGTGTGGAAGGCGAGAACATTATCTCTTAAAGCAAAATGGGTATGTTTGAAGGAAAAGTGGTTCCATCCGCTTCCAAATCCACTCCCAGATATCTAAAACACTTCACCTCCTCCAGCTTTTCTCCATTCAAACTTAACTCCCAACTGACATTTCCCTCAACCCTACAGAACCTAATAACCGTACTCTTATTCGCATTTACACCTCAGATTTCTTCTTTTACACACTTTATCAAGCTCAGTCACCAGCTTCTGCTGTTTCTCACCCGAATCAGCCACCAGCGCTGTATCATCAGCGAACAACTGACTCACTTCTAAAGCCACCTCATCCACAACAGACTGCATGATTGGCCCTCTCCCAAAACTCTTGCATTCACCTCCCTAACAACACCATCCATAAACAAATTAAACAACCATGGAGACATCACGCACCCCTGCCGCAAACCGACGTTCACTGGGAACCAGTCACTTTTCTCTCTTCCTACTCGCACACATGCTTTACATCCTCGATAAAAACTTTTCACTGCTTCCAGCAACTTACCTCCCCCACCATACACTCTTAATACCTTCCACAGAGCATCTCTATCGTATTTATCAAATAATTTCTTCAAAGGAAACACCTGATCGACACATTCTCTACCACTTCTGAAACCACATTGCTCTTCCCCAGTCTGATGCTCTGTATCATGCCTTCACCCTTTCAATCAATACCCTCCCATATAATTTTCTAGGAATGCACAACAAACTTATACTTCTGTAAATTGAACACTCACTTTTATCCCCCTTTGCCTTTGTACAATGGCACTATGCATGCATTCCGCCAATCCTCAGGCACTTTACCATGAACTATCCATCCAATGAATATCCTCATCAACCAGTCAATGACACAGTCACCCTCGATTTTAATGAATTCCACTGCAATACCATCCAAACCAGCCGCATTGTCGGCTTTCATTTTCCGCAAAGCTTTCAATACCTCTTCTCGGTTTACCAAATCATTCTCCCTGACCCTCTCACTTCGCACACCACCTCGACCAAAACATTCTATATCTGCCACTCTATCATGAAACACATTCAATAAGCCTAAAAATACTCACTCCATTTCCCTTTCACTTCACCACTACTTGTTATTACCTCCAAATTTGCCCCCTTCACCGATGTTCCCATTTGTTCTCTTCTCTCACGCACTTTATTTACCTCCTTCCAAAATGTCTTTTTATTCTCCATAAAATGTAATGATACTCTCCCACCCCAACTCTCATTTACCCTATTTTTCACCTCTTACACCTTTCTCTTGACTTCTTGCCTATTTCTTTTATACATCTTCCAGTCAATTGCACTTTTTTTCTGCAAAAATCGTCCAAATGCCTCTCTCTTCTTTTTCACAAACAATCTTACGCCTTCATCCCATCACTTCCTTCACCTTCTAATCTGCCCACTTCCCACCTTTCTCATGCCACATGCATCTTTTGCGCAAGCCATCACTGCTTCTCTATATACATCCCATTCCTCCCTCACTCCCTTTACATCATTTGCTCTCACCTTGTCCCATTCTGCACTCATTCTCTCCTGGTACTTCCTCACACAAGTCTCCTATCCAAGCTCACTTACTCTCACCACTCTCTAACCCAACACTCTCTCTTCTTTTTTGAAAACCTCTACTTATCTTCACCTTCGCCTCCACAAGATAATGAACAGACATCCGTCCAGTTGCCCCTCTCAGCACATTACCATCCACAAGTCTCTCTTTTACGCGCCTATCAATTAACATGTAATCCAATAACTCTCTCTGGCATTCTCTCCTACTTACATAAGTATACTTTTTAAACCAGGTATTCCCAATTACCAGTCCTTTTTCAGCACACAAATCTACAAGCCCTTCACCATTTCCATTTACAACTCTGAACACCCCATTTACACCTATTATACCCTCAACTGCCATATTACTCACCTCTGCACTTAAATCGCCAATCACTATAACCCGGTCTCGTGTATTAAAGATGCTAACACACTCACTCAGCTGCTACCAAAACACTTACCTTTCATGATCTTTCTTCCCATTCCCACATGCATAGCAACCAGTAATCACCCATCTCTCCATCATCTTTCAGTCTTTACCCATATCAATCTATAGTTTACTTTCTTACACTCTATTTCATACTCTTGCTTCAGGAGTAATGCTACTCCTTCCTTTGCTTTTGTTCTCTCACCAACCCCTGACTTTACTCCTAAGACATTCCCGAGCCACTCTTTCCCTTTACCATTGAGCTTCTTTTCACTAAGAGGAAAAACATCCAGGATCATTTCTTAAACATACTACTACCTCTCCTTTTTTCTCATCCTGGTTACATCCACAAACATTTCGACACCCCAATGTGAGCCTTCCAGGAGAATGAGCATTCCCCACATAACTCCTCCTTCTCTCTCCCCTTTGAGAAAGTTGAAATACAAGTTGGGGAGGGTTTCTAGCCCCCCGCTCCCGTCCCCTTTAGTCGCCTTCTACGACATGTACATAATTCATACTTGCTGCCTTTATTCATTCCCGTCGCCATCCCGCCACACATGAAATGACAACACTATCCCCCCGCACACGCGCGCGATAGCGCTAGGAAGAGACAACAAAGGCCACATTTGTTCTTAATCAGTCTTTAGCTTTCATGTATAATGCACCGAAACCACAGCTCCCTTTCCACATCCAGGCCCCAAAAAAATTTCCATGGTTTACACCAGACACTTTACATGCCCTGGTTCAATCCATTGACAGGACGTCAACCCCGGTATACCACATCGTTCCAATTCACTCTATTCCTTGTACGCGTTTCACCCTCCTGCATGTTCAGGCCCCGATCGCTCAAAATCTTTTTCACTCCATCCTTCCATCCCCAATTTGGTCTCCCACTTCTCCTCGTTCCCTCCACCTTTGACACATATATCCTCTTTGTCAATCTTTCCTCACTCATTCTTTCTATGTGAACAAGCCATTTCAAAACACCCTCTTTTGCTCTCTCAACCACACTTTTTTTATTACCACACATCTCTCATACCCTTTCATTACTTACTCGATCAAACCACCTCACACCATATATTGTCCCACGCATTCCCCGCCTATCGTAAAAGGCGCCTAAGGGGACGGGAGCAGCGGTCTAGAAACCCTCCCCTCCTTGTATTTTAGCTTTCTAAAAAGGGAAACAGAAGAAGGAATCACGCGGGGAGTGTTCATCCTCTTCGAAGGCTCAGATTGGGGTGTCTAAATGTGTGTGGATGTAACCAAGATGAGAAAAAAGGAGAGATAGGTAGTATGTTTGAGGAAAGGATCCTGGATATTTTGGCTCTGAGTGAAACGAAGCTCAAGGGTAAAGGGGAATAGTGGTTTGGGAATGTTTTGGGAGTAAAGTCAGGGGTTGGTGAGAGGAAAAGAGCAAAGGATGGAGTAGTAATACTCCTGAAACAGGAGTTGTGGGAGTATCTGGTAGAGTGTAAGAAAGTAAATTCTAGATTGATATGGGTAAAACTGAAAGTAGATGGAGAGAGATGGGTGGTTATTGGGGCCTATGCACCTGGGAATGAGAAGAAAGATCGTGAGAGGTAAGTGTTTTGGTAGCAGCTGAGTGAGTGTGTTAGCAGTTTTGATGCACGAGACCGGGTTATAGTGATGGGTTATATGAATGCAAAGGTGAGTAATGTGGCAGTTGAGGAAGTAATAGGTGTACATGGGGTGTTCAGTGTTGTACATGGAAATGGTGAAGAGCTTGTAGATTTGTGTGCTGAAAAAGGACTGGTGATTGGGAGTATCTAGTTTAAAAAGAGAGATATACATAAGTATACGTATGTAAGTAGGAGAGATGACCAGAGAGCGTTATTGGATTACATGTTAATTGATAGGCGTGTGAAAGAGACTTTTGGATGTTATTGTGCTTGGGTGTGCAACTTGAGGAATGTCTAATCATTATCATATGGAGGCGAAAGTGAAGATCTGTAGAGATTTTCAGAAAAAAAATGAAAATGTTTGGGTGAAGAGAGTGTTGTGAGCAAGTGAGCTTGGAAAGAGACTTGTGTGAGGAAGTACCAAGGGAGACTGAATGCAGAATGGGAAAAAATTAGAGCAATGGACGTAATAGGAGTGGGATGTATTTAAGGAAGCAGTGATGGCTTACGCAAAACATGATTGTGGCATGAGAAGCGTGGGAGGTGGGCAGATTTGAGAGGGTAATGAGTGGTGGGACGGAGAAGTAAGAATATTCGTGAAAGAGAAGAGAGAAGCATTTGGAGATTTTTGCAGGGGAATAGTGCAACTGACTGGGAGATGTATGAAAGAAAGAGGCAGGAGGTCAAGAGAAAGATGCAATAGGTGGAAAAGAGGGCAAATGGGTGTTGGGGTGAGAGAGTATCATTAAATTTTAGGGTGAATAAAAAAATGTTTTGGAAGGAGGTAAATGAAATGCGTAAGACATGAGGGCAAATGGGAACATCGTTGAAGGGGCCTAATGGGGAGGTGATAACAAGTAGTGGTGATGTGAGGAGATGGACTAAGTATTCTGAAGGTTTATTGAATGTGTTAGATGATAGAGTGGCAGATATAGGGTGTTTTGGTCGAGGTGGTGTGTGAAGTGAAAGGGTCATGGAGAATAATTAGGTAAACAGAGAAGAGGTAGTGAAAGCTTTGCAGAAGATGAAACCCTGCAAGGTGGCTGGTTTGGATGGTATTTCAGTGGAATTTATCAAAAAGGGGGTGACTGTGTTGGTGACTGGTTGGTGAGGATATTCAATATATGTATGGCTCATGGTGAAGTGCCTGGGGATTGACGGAATGCATGCATAGTGCCATGGTATAAAGGCAAAGGGGATAAAGGTGAGTGTTCAAATTACAAAGGTATAAGTTTGTTGAGAATTCCTGGATAATTATATGGGAGGGTATTGATTTAGAGGGTGAAGGCATGTGCGGAGCATCAGATTGGGGAAGAGCAGTGTGGTTTCAGAAGTAGCAGAGGATGTGTGGATCAGGTGTTTGCCTTGAAGAATGTATGTGAGAAATACTTAGAAAAACAAATGGATTTGTATGTAGCACTTATTGATCTGGAGAATGCATATGATAAAGAGTTGATAGAAATGCTTTGTGAAAGGTATTAAGAGTATGTGGTGTGGGAAGTAAGTGCCTTGAAGCAGTGAAAAGTTTTTATCGAGGATCTAAAGCATGTGCACGAGTAGGAAGAGAGGAAAGTGATTGGTTCTCAGTGAATGTCGGTTTGCGGCAGCGGTGCGTGATGTCTCCATGTTGGTTTAATTTGTTTATGGATGGGGTTGTTAGGGATGTGAATGCAAGAGTTTTGGAGAATGGGGCAAGTATGCAGTCTGTTGTGAATGAGAGGGCTTGGGAAGTGAGTCAGTTTTTGTTCGCTGATGATACAGCGCTGGTGGCGGGTGAGAAACTGCAGAAGCTGGTGACTAGGTCTGGTAAAGTGTGTGAAGCAATTGTGAATAAGAGCAAGGTTATTAGGTACAGTAGGAATATGTCAACTTGAGGTAAGTTTGAATGGAGAAAACTGGAGGAAATAAAGTGTTTTAGATATCTTGGAGTGGATTTGTCAGCGGATGAAACCATGGGAGAGGAAGTGAGTTACAGGGTTGGAAAGGGGGCGAAAGTTCTGGGAGCGTTGAAAATTGTGTGGAATACGATAACATTATCTCGGAAAGCAAAAATGGGTATATATATATATATATATATATATATATATATATATATATATATATATATATATATATATATATATATATATATATATATTTTTCATACTATTCGCCATTTCCCGCGACAGCGAGGTAGCGTTAAGAACAGAGGACTGGGCCTTTGAGGGAATATCCTCTCCTGGCCCCCTTCTCTGTTCCTTCTTTTGGAAAATATATATATATATATATATATATATATATATATATATATATATATATATATATATATATATATATATATATATATATATATATATATATATATATATATATATATATATATATATATATATATATATATATATATATATATATATATGTATTTATATATTTCTATATATATGTATATATATATTTCTTTTTTTTTTTTTTTTTTTTTTTTAAAGGAGGGAACGGGGGGGGGCCCGGGTGAGGATATTCCGAAAAAGGCCCAGTCCTCTGTTCTTAACGCTACCTCGCAAATGCGGGAAATGGCGAATAGTTTGAAAAAAAAAAAAAAACATATATATATATATATATATATATATATATATATATATATATATATATATATATATATATATATATATATATATATATACATATATATATATATATATATATATATATATATATATATATATGTATATATATATATATATATATATATATATATATATATATATATATATATATATATATATATATATATATATATGTATATATATATATGTATATATATATATATATATATAAATATATATATATATATATATATATATATATATATATATATATATATATATATATATATATATATATATATATATATATATATATATAGTATGAAGTCTGTTGTGGATGAGAGAGCTTGGGAAGTGAGTCAGCTGTTGTTCGCTGATGATACAGCGCTGGTGGCTGATTCATGTGAGAAACTGCAGAAGCTGGTGACTGAGTTTGGTAAAGTGTGTGAAAGAAGAAAGTTAAGAGTAAATGTGAATAAGAGCAAGGTTATTAGGTACAGTAGGGTTGAGGGTCAAGTCAATTAGGAGGTAAGTTTGAATGTAGAAAAACTGGAGGAAGTAAAGTGTTTTGGATATCTGGGAGTGGATCTGGCAGCGGATGGAACTATGGAAGCGGAAGTGAATCATAGGGTGGGGGAGGGGGCGAAAATCCTGGGAGCATTGAAGAATGTGTGGAAGTCGAGAACATTATCTCGGAAAGCAAAAATGGGTATGTTTGAAGGAATAGTGGTTCCAACAATGTTGTATGGTTGCGAGGCGTGGGCTATGGATAGAGTTGTGCGCAGGAGGGTGGATGTGCTGGAAATGAGATGTTTGAGGACAATGTGTGGTGTGAGGTGGTTTGATCGAGTAAGTAATGTAAGGGTAAGAGAGATGTGTGGAAATAAAAAGAGCGTGGTTGAGAGAGCAGAAGAGGGTGTTTTGAAATGGTTTGGGCACATGGAGAGAATGAGTGAGGAAAGATTGTCCAAGAGGATATATGTGTCGGAGGTGGAAGGATCGAGGAGAAGTGGGAGACCAAATTGGAGTTGGAAAGATGGAGTGAAAAAGATTTTGAGTGATCGGGGCCTGAACATGCAGGAGGGTGAAAGGCGGGCAAGGAATAGAGTGAATTGGATCGATGTGGCATACCGGGGTTGACGTGCTGTCAGTGGATTGAATCAGGGCATGTGAAGCGTCTGGGGTAAACCATGGAAAGTTGTGCAGGGCCTGGATGTGGAAAGGAAGCTGTGGTTTCGGGCATTATTGCATGACAGCTAGAGACTGAGTGTGAACGAATGGGGCCTTTGTTGTCTTTTCCTAGCGCTACCTCGCACACATGAGGGGGGAGGGGATGGTATTCCATGTGTGGCGAGGTGGCGATGGGAATGAATAAAGGCACACAGTGTGAATTGTGTGCATGGGTATACATGTATGTGTCTGTGTGTATATATATATGTGTACATTGACATGTATAGGTATGTATATTTGCGTGTGTGGAAGTGTATGTATATACATGTGTATGGGGGTGGGTTGGGCCATTTCTTTCGTCTGTTTCTTTGCGCTACCTCGCAAACGCGGGAGACAGCGACAAAGCAAAATAAATATAAATATAGATATATACATATATAAATTTATATATATATTATATATATATATATATATGTATATATATATTTATATGTGTATGTGTGTATGTATGTATGTATATATATTGATAGGAGAGAAAGAATACTTCCGACGCATTCCTCACGTATAGTAGAAGGCGACTAAAGG
Source organism: Panulirus ornatus (assembly GCF_036320965.1). NCBI lineage: Eukaryota > Metazoa > Arthropoda > Malacostraca > Decapoda > Palinuridae > Panulirus > Panulirus ornatus. The sequence continues at coordinate 37,748,805 of NC_092235.1, read as the reverse complement.
GGACGGGAACGGGGGCTAGAAACCCTCCCCTCCTTGTTTTTTAAATTTCTAAAAGGGGAAACAGAAGAAGGAGTCACGCGGGGAGTGCTCCTGCTGCTCGAAGGCTCAGATTGGGGTGTCTAAATGTGTGTGTATGTAACCAAAATGAGAAAAAAGGAGAGATAGGTAGTATGTTTGAGGAAAGGATCCTGGATGTTTTGGCTCTGAGTGAAACGAAGCTCAAGGGTAAAGGGAAAGAGTGGTTTGGGAATGTTTTGGGAGTAAAGTCAGGGGCTGGTGAGAGGACAAGAGCAAATAAAAGAGTAGCACTAGTCCTAGAACAGGAATGGTGGGAGTATGTGATAGAGTGTAAGAAAGTAAACTCTAGATTGATATGGGTAAAACTGAAAGTTGATGGAGAGAGATGGGTGATCATTGGTGCATATGCACCTGGGCATGAGAAGAAAGATCATGAGAGGCAAGTGTTTTGGGAGCAGCTGAGTGAGTGTTTTGGTAGTTTTGATACACGTAACCGGGTTACAGTGATTGGTGATTTGAATGCAAAGGTGAGTGATGTGACAGTTGAGGGAATAATTGGTGTACATGGGGTGTTCAGTGTTGTGAATGGATATGGTGAAGAGCTTGTAGATTTTTGCGCTGAAAAAGGACTGGTGATTCGGAATACCTGGCTTAAAATGAGAGATATACATAAGTATACGTATGTAAGTAGGAGAGCTTGCCATAGAGCATTATTGTATTACTTGTTGATTGAGAAAGTGAGACTTTTGGATGTTAATGTGCTGAGAGGTGTAACTGGAGGGATGTTTAATCATTATCTTGTGGACGTGAAGGTGAAGATTTGTAGAGGTTTTCAGAAAAGAAGAGAGAATGTTAGGATGAAGAGAGTGGTGAGAGTAAGTGAGCTTCGGAAGGAGACTTGTGTGAGGAAGTACCAGGAGAGACTGAGTGCAGAATGGTAAAAGGTGAGAGCAAAGGGCGTAATGGGAGTGGGGGAGGAATTAGATGTATCTAGGAAAGCAGTGATGGCTTGCGCAAAAGATGCTTGTGGCATGAGAAGCGTGGGAGGTAGGCAAATTAGAAAGGGTAGTGAGTGGTGGGATGAAGAAATAAGACTATTAGTGAAAGAGAAGAGAGAGGCATTTGGAAGATTTTTGCAAGCAAATAGTGCAAATGACTGGGAGATGTATAAAAGAAAGAGGCAGGAGTTCAAGAGAAAAGTGCAAGAGGTGAAAAAGAGGGCAAATGGGAGTTGGAGTGAGAGATTATCACTAAGTTTTAGAGAGAATAAAATGATGTTTTTGAAGGAGGTAAATAAAGTGCGTAAGACACGAGAACAAATAGGAACATCGGTGATAGGGGCTAATGGGGAGGTAATAAAAAGGAGTGGTGGTGTGAGAAGGAGATGGAGTGAGTATTTTGAAGGTTTGTTGAATGTGTTAGATGATAGAGTGGCAGATATAGGGTGTTTTGGTCCAGGTGGTGTGGGAAGTGACAGGGTTGGGGAGAATGATTTGGTAAACAGAGAAGAGGTAGTAAAAGCTTTGTAGAAGATGAAAGCCGGCAAGACAGCGGGATTTGATGGTATTGCAGTGGAATTTATTAAAAAAGGGGGCGACTGTGTTGTTGACTGGTTAGCACGGATACTTAATGTATGTATGACTCATGGTGAGGTGCCTAAGGATTTGCTGAATGTATTCATAGTGCCATTGTACAAAAGCAAAGGGGATATAGGTGAGTGCTTAAATTACAGAGGTATAAGTTTGTTGAGTATTCCTCGGAAATTATATTGGAGGGTATTGATTGAGAGGGTGAAAGCATGTACAGAGCATCAGACTGGAGAAGAGCAGTGTGGTTTCAGAAGTGGTACAGGATGTGTGGATCAGGTGTTTGCTCTGAAGAATGTGTGTGAGAAATACTTAGAAAAGCAAATGGATCTGTTTGTGGCATTTATGGATCTGGAGAAGGCATGTGATAGAGGTGATAGAGATGCTCTCTGGAAGGTATTAAGAATATATGGTATGGGAGGAAAGTTGCTAGAAGTATTGAAAAGTTTTTATCGAGGATGTAAGGCATCTCTACGAGTAGGAAGAGAGGAAAGTGATTTGTTCTCAGTGAATGTTGGTTTGCGGCAGGGGTGCGTGATGTCTCCATGATTGTTCAATTTGTTTATGGATGGGGTTGTTAGGGAGGTGAATGTAAGAGTTTTGGGGAGAGGGGCAAGTGTGCAGTCTGTTGTGGATGAGAGGGCTTGGGAAGTGTATCAGCTCCCTTTCCACATCCAGGCCCAACAAGACTTTCCATGGTTTACCCCAGATACTTTACATGCCCTGTTTCAATCCATTGACAGCACGTCGACCCCGGTATACCACATCGCTCCATTTCACCTTATTCCTTTTACGCTTTCATCCTTCTGCATGTTCAGGCTCCGATCGCTCAAAATCTTTTTCAGTCCATTCTTCCACATCCAATTTGGTTTACCACTTCTCCTCGTTCCCCCTACCTCTGACACATATATTCTCTTTGTCAATCTTTCCTCACTCATTCTCTTTATGTGACCAAACCATTTCAATACTCCCGCTTCTGCTCTCTCAACCACACTCATTTTATTACCACACATATCTCTTACCCTTTCATTACTTACTCGATCAAACTACCTCACTCCACAAATGGTCTTCAAACATTTCATTTCCAGCACATCCACCCTCCTCTGCACAACCCTATCTATAGCCCACGCCTCGCAACCATATAACATTGTTGGAAACACTATTCCTTCAAACATACCCATTTTTGCTTTCCGAGATAATGTTCTCGCCTTCCACACATTTTTCAACGCTCCCAGAACTTTTGCCCCCTCCCCCACCCTGTGGCTCATTTCCGCTTCCATATCCACTCCCAGATATCTAAAACACTTCACTTCCTCTAGTTTTTCTTCATTGAAACTTACCTCCCCTTTGCCTTTGTACAATGGCACTATGCATGCATTGTGCCAAGTAGCATTCGAAGAAAGGCCCATCCACTCATATATACATATATGTATATGCACGCCCATACACGTACATATACATACGTATACATACACAGATATAGCCATATACATATATACACATATACATATTCATTCTCGCTTGCCTTCGTCCTGCCACGCAGCTGCTGTTAGATCTCTCACTTACTGCACATAATGTTGAATAATTTCATGAAATTCGTTAAACACAATTCATTTATTGCGTGGATCATCTTAATTATGACTAATGAATGTAAGGTAAACAAAATCTTGTACATTCTCTGCCCTCCCTCCCTGGTTATTGTTTATAACATTCACTTTAAACGATATCATGACTAATAAGAAAAGATTTCTCAACAATTGTTTGTCTCCTTATCATAGCAGCAAGCTTCCACTCACTCGCACATCAACGTCTTTTAGCAATATCCTGAGTTTTTTCATTACAGGAGCTTTGTTTTCTGAGCTTTTTTCTAATACTTTGAGAGATAGAATGTGACTGGCTGACTTATTCGAACATAAATTTCCTATACAGCTAATAATTTTTGCTAAGAAATTACATGAATCTTTTTCTATTCATTGTCACTGGAAATACATTCTATTATTTTGACGTATGTGAGAATATTCCGTTTAGTGAACAATAAATGCAGGCAAACCTTTGATGAGGAAGCCATTATTGTCATCGTTTGTGCTCCGAGAAGCCGTTCTCATCAGACGGATGAAGGGCAAGTAGTGTCCCTATTGTTCGTCTTACGCTTTATATATTTGAAAAGCTATTTTGGGGTCGCCTTCACTTCTTGTTGCTCTTTCTGAATTTGCTTTAGATGACCCTCCATTTCCTACTACGGTGACTTTGTGACCCTATATACATATATTGATGCTGTGGATCAACACTTTTTATGTTAAAGGCTCCAGTCACGGACAAAAGGCCGGGTCCTAATATGAATATAGAGAGAATTATGAAACGGAAAAAAGGTGAAAGACCTGTCTTTTGAAATGTGCCAGGTCATAGTTATTGGGAAAAACATGAGAGGGTATAGAGTTCCAAAGCTTAGACGTGTAGGGAAAGAAGCAGGTATCAAAGCGGCCCACCCTTAAGCTGACGTTGGCCAAACAATGATCATGTGAAGCAGCAGGTTACCAAGTGTTGCGTGGTCTATCTAGTGGTAAGGACACACAAGGAGCTAGCTCTCGGGAGCAGAAACCAAATCAATACCTACAGAAGAGGGAAAGTGAACCAACATTGCGGCGTAGGAAAAGGGGGTCAAGTTTGGAAGTTAGCCTGGGACGGTTTCTAAGTCGGATCGCTTTCGACTCAATTCTGTCAAGTTAGCATACAGAGCTAGAGCACCCCCAAACGTGAGAGCAGCACTATATACAAGTACGAATCAATCTCTTGCATAAACGAATTCGACATCTAAACAGAACACCCAGTTTTATAAAGGCTGACTTAGTTATTCCTGTAATGTGGAGTTCCCAAGAAAGAATTGATGTTACAGTAATACCAAGTATGTTCATTTGGTCAAGAGGGGTAATCACAGGAGTTTTCGATAGAGAGATGGGTAGAAATTGGGTCTTGGAGGCATTAAACTTAACAAGATTTTGTATACCCCACTGAGATATCCTGTCCAAGTCTGAGTTTAATGAAGAAGCTGTGTCAAGATGAAATAAAGATCGAGTGAGAGATGTGGGGGAAGACTTGAAGGATGTGGATAAATGCAGTGTTGAGTTATCAACATATGAATGCACTGGATTATTTGCTGAGGAGAAAAAGTGTAGGAGATAGGAGAGTACCTTGAGGGACACCGCTGTCGATGGAGAAAAGGGGAGAGACTGATTCATCAACAACCACAGAGATAGAAATGCCAGAAAGGAAGCTAGATATGAAGGAGCAAAGTAAGGGATGGAAGCCAAAAGAGGAAAGTTTAAAGATGAGACCCCGATGTCACATCCTGTCAAAGCCTTAGATATATCAAGGGCAAGTACATATGACTCCCCATAATCTTTCAGGGATGATGACCAGACATTAGTAAGATATGAAAGAATATCACCAGTGGATCTTGCCTTACGGAGGCCAAATTGGTGATCAAAGAGAAGGCTGTGATTTTCGAGATTTTTAAGGATATGGGAGTTGAGGAGGGATTCAAAGACTTTAGAAATGGTAGATGTCAAATCAATACGTCGATAGTTAGAGAGGTCAGAATGGTCACCCTTCTTAGGAATGGGATACATCAATGTATGTTTCCATGGAAAAGAAAATATTTTGTTTTTTGAACAAAATGAGAACAGACGAGCAAGCACAAGTGCAAGTTCAGAGGCAGATTCGGGGATGGATGCTATCAGAGCCATCCTTGCTTGTACCAGAGAAACGAAGCACTTTTCGGACAGTCCGAAAAGAGGATACGGGAAGGGTTGTAGGATTAGTAAGAGGAGCGTTATGGGGTGATAAATGTTAGAATCGTCCAGGGTGAAGTTAGAGAAGAAACAAGAACCAAAGAGAATTGTTTTGTCTACGAGAGAGATAGCCATAGTGCCGTTAGAGCGGAAAAGTGAAGGGAAGGTAGAGCGACAAAGGTTGTTAGAGATGCCTTCAGCTTTAGACCAGAAAGACCTATCAGTGGATGATAAGGAGAGGTTATCGCAATTCCTTTGGATAAAAGATAATGCGTTTGCAGCAATTATGGGCAGTGATAAGAGTTGAAAGAAAGCCATATAAAGGAGAGTTTTCCATCCCCGATGTGCCTGACCCTTTGTATGAATGTCCTCAGAACAGGAACGATTGAACCATGGATTGGATGAAGAGGTTGTCTTGGAAGGAGAGGGGATAAATGCTTCCATTCCTGCAAGAATAACGTCTGCTATGCATTTGGCGGAGACAGAAGCATCACCACATAAGAAACAATAATTTACCCAGGGAAAGTCAGAAAAGAATTACGTAAGTTATTCCAGTCAGCTTTAATGAGGTACCAATATTTACACTTAGAAGGGGCTGCTGGAAGGGGGGGGGTGCTGTTAGGACAGATATACTTACGAGGATGTGATCAGTTGAACCAAATGGGGGTGATACTGTGTATTTATAGTGGGGTGGACTAGAGGTGAAAAACAGATCTAGAATATTAGAAAAATGGTCACAGTAGCCAGGAATATGGGTAAGTTGAGAGATAACTTGCTCTAAATCGTTAAGAATGGAGAAAGTGAGGGTTTCAATCCCTCCACCATCCGTAAGGGAGGAATTCAACCATTCCCTATGGTGAACGTTGAAATCCCCGAGGTAGAGGATCTCGACTTGTGGGTGAGAGGATTCAGTCTCATGGCACGAATTTAGATAGTCGAAGAAGGATATAGAATTTGTAGAATTAGGAGAGCAATAGTCGAAACAGCGGAAAAGTGTGATAGTAGGGAGACAGACCTTGAGCCACATAACATCATAGTTTGGGGACTCAAGGTCTCTGAGGCGCGCAACAGGTGTATTGATGGAACTTTCTCTGAATTTCTGTTATGATGTTATCTAGTCCTATAAAATGTTTTACTCTCTACTCGTCCGGCCCTGCATTATTTTCTTATTAGTTTTCATTTTTTCCTATCTTGGAATGTCATATGGGAATGCTATCACATTATATAATCAGTCTGGGGCAAGATTTGTTAATGTAGAGGATGGAATCATCAAAATATTTTTTTCAGAAACAAAACGTTTTACAGGTTTAATGTTAAGTCTAATAACGTTATGGTCAGTGTTACCTGACTTTTCATCGACCTCACAAAAGCTAGTCAGGTCCCTCCATGGTAAGGGCTGCATCTAACACGTTGTCACTCTCCCAACAGCAATTTCCTATTAAATCATGTAACTTGTTTCTCTCATAGTTACCTGTTAAGATATCGCTCTTACTGCTACGGTCGTTCAAGTCTGAGATCACTACTTCTTTTTGGGTCGCGACAAACTTAGTTTGTCGCCTGGAATGTAATATACGACTCCAAGAACTATTTGGCCATTAAAGTAATTCTTTTGATGTCGAAGTAATCATATGTGTTAACATCACTATCATGTCATCTGGTTACGTTAAGACTTTAATGACACAAAGTACAATCAGCTGCCTACCAATAGTAACCTATAGATGATGAATTTGACTATGTTGTACCGATGTTTCTGCAAATGAATGATTATGTTCAAAATCTTATCTCGACCTCAGCTGTTATAATGATACATATTTTTTCTTTACAATAAACGAGTTACTATTTCCATTCGCATCATGTTTACACTTCTGGCGTGAATAGAGATGATTTCAGTGTTTCGCTTGGGATGACCAGGATCTGAAGACATAAATCTCTGGACCCAAGAAATTAGTTCATATATTCCCTGACCAATGTCTCCTTCATGACTTGGCCGAGGCTCCCGGACCTGCCACCTTTCCCAGGGAGGCTTGACCATACCTTTCCTGCTTTCATGCATCTACAAAGGTATATAAAAACAGTGAGAAGCAAAACTCAGAAACGCTGGTAATGATATCACCCCTGGACTTGAAGCGACGTACTCGTGTATATGTTAAGCCTGTTCTTAAATATATCTTTGTGCTGCTTTCAATCACTCTTCCTGTTGGATAATGTTATAGGTTCACAAACTTCTCTGAGATAGGAGCCTCTTTCAAAGTGACAGATTTTTTCATGAGTTTATATTTACCATGAGTGAAATTGAGTACACATAGATACTTAGATCGAAGCTGCCAAAGCTTTCCATAATCATAACTACTCGTATCATCCACTTGTTACCCGCTCTTGTTGATGGATGACATCCTGGACCTAACCGACCTATACCTTGGCGCTGATCCATCTTTTCGTCTTGGACCTACCTTGAGGCGCTGTACACATCCTATTCATGTGCTAATCGCCCTTATCATTACAGAAGCTATTCTACATATCTATATAGTCTACCTCCTCCCTCTGACGTCAACCCTCAACCCTACCACATACAATCACCATTCTACAAAAACTGCGGATCAGACATTGCGCCTTCGTCTAGCTAAACAAATCACAAACTCTCAGCAGTACGAAGAACAGAGTAATACAAAGGAAATCAAAAAGCAACAGAACAGTGTGTTCCTTCAAGGCTGCTTGTGAATACAGGATACTTGCATTTTAGTGTCGTAGTTCCCCTCACTGTATCGTTTATCCATCATAATTTCTAGCTTAGCCCAGGGATAACATAGCTCTTCCCTGTCGGGGTTTCTGTGACACCTCCTTTGTCCAGGAGACCCAGCAGTAATCAGGCACGTTGCACGAACAGAAAACTACTTCAAGTCATTGTGCCCATTAGGAATGGTTTCTCACTATTCCTCACTCTCTGGAAATCGTTCTCAAGCAGGAGGTTGCTAATACCATTAGCAATCTCTTCTTTCTTTCCACCCTTCACAACGTGTATCTCGACCTGCTGAACCACACCTTTACACTGCCTTAACCCTCCGGGAAAAGCAATTATTTCTTTCTTACCAATCTCTATACTCACCTTCATATAAATGTATCGAAAGAAGTAAAGAATATCCACTTTGATTCTCGAAAAGAAGTACCTTTGAGAACTTACGAGAGCTGTCAGAGGAGGCGAAGCTAAGCTGCGTAAGTCTCCTCGATAACACTGTCTTGGTCTCACTGGGCGAGAGAGAACAAACCAGAAACCCACGTCCGTGGCCAACGTCAGGGCATGACTGAGGGAGAAAGGAAGGGGGTAATGGAGGGAAGAATGGAAGGATGGAAGGTGGGATAAAGATGGAAGTAGGGAGAGTGGGAGAGAGGACCTACATATCTAGGAGGACTTAAGACGAGATTTTACCATGTCGTAGGACTAACGCGTAGCGCTTATAGCAGGAAATACATACTGAGTCGTATGAGTCACGTGTGGAGGAAGAAAGAGGGGACGAGAAGGATAGAGGAAGGAGCTGAGGGACTGAAAGAGGGTAGGAAGGAAAAGTGGAGTGGGGGGTATGAAAGGCAAGAGAGAGAGAGAGAGAGAGAGAGAGAGAGAGAGAGAGAGAGAGAGAGAGAGAGAGAGAGAGAGAGAGAGAGAGAGAGAGAGAGAGAGAGAGAGAGAGAGAGAGAGAGAGAGAGAGAGAGAGAGAGAACTAAGAAACGAGGCAGTGAAGGGGGAAGGGAGAAGGACAGAGAAAAAATGGAGTGCAATAGGAAGGGAGAAAGGAGGGGACGGGTGGAAGATGGGAAGGAGCCAACGAGGAGAGGCGAGGAGGAGGGAGGAATGGAGCCAGAGTGGGATGGAAGTGAAAGGAAGAATGAAAGGAAGAAGGGGAAGAGGAGGGGAGGCGGGGAGGGATGGATGGAGGAAGGGATGGAATGAAGGATGGATGAGGGAAGGGATGGAATGAAAGATAGATGAAGGAAGGGATGGAATGAAGGATGGATGAAGGAAGGGATGGAATGAAGGATGGATGAAGGAAGGCATGGAATGAAGGATAGAGAAAGCGACACTAAGGGTAACATCATGCAAGCAACGATCTTCGTATCATAGAATTAATGTCAAACTCTTGTGAACAATATACAGTATATCTGATGTTTAGTGCCTGCCTCCTCCCTCAAGACCCTCCCAGACACTAACGACCACTAAACTAAGGCAAGTGTGTTGACCTACAGTGGAGTCTTGATGGTCAAGGTGTCTGGTCCCGTATCAGCATCGTGATTCCAACGAATGGTTTGAAGTTTTGCAAACTGGTAAGAAAAGGTAAATGTATAACATTATTCATTCAAAGATAAGACTGAAAGCTCGTCTTTTAGTTTGAAGAAGTTCTAATAAAAAGTTGAGATAAGATAGCATCAAACGTCTTAGCAATTCCACAGAAACAGTAAAACCGGTAGAATGTGGGCTGAAAATTTCCAGTAAAAAAGTTCACATTCCAGCGCACCTGGATCAGTCAGACGCGATGCAGGTGATACCTAAGTTCAGGTTTTTGATATGTGGCATGCGTCTCATTCTCCCTCTGTGGGTTTCATTATATTTATTTGTGTATCGGTATCATATCTTCCCAAACTCCTCCAGTACAACAAAAATGTACAAGTAAAAGGAACTTATAACATCTCCTGGACGGGTGACTGCTGCCCACCAGCCTGCTGTACCCTGTGTAGCAGGTTACTCGCCTCGCTGACTCCAGGGGCTCCTTAATATCACATTACTGAGTGACACACAAGCTGTCATAACCAGTCACAAATGACAAACATGTGGGTGTGTTTACCCCACGCCGTGTCACCCCGCGAGCCAGCGGCCACACACATAGCAGACATCATCAGCGTGCGCACGGACCTGATATTCGCCTGCCACATAAAAAGTTGCTTATGCAAACAATAATGATACTAGTTACTGCTTGCGTGGGCATAATTTTCTTCAATGCCCAAGACAAGACAGAAGTTTATATTAGTGTTCCAAATCGGTCTGAAATTTAGTGGCCGTGTACTGGATCGCACAAAGTGAATAATGAATCATACAGGCTATTGCTCCCTGTATGTTCCCGCACTACATGACAGCGGTGTGTAAGAAGGCTATGTGTCCTCCACAACCCGGCTGATCGGGTTCACTTTCGAGACACTTAGCCACCACGTTTCTAGGTGACCCTACTGAATGGTCCATATGACTCTGTTACTTTTCATTCAACAGCTTTTGGCTGTAGATGCCTCATATTGCGTCGATAGCAACAACCATCCAAGGCAGCAAGAATGTACAACTTGACTATTGCGAGGTTGGTACCAGCGCGCGGCCGTGGCGCCGCGAGTTGTGTAGGAAATATAAGGGAGGTTATCACCACGCCTGACCATTACCTCGACTTGGTCTTGATACATCTGATCATATTTACTTGGTAAAGATTCAGCTGTTATCCAAGATTAATCAATACCAAAGGGTTGTCTTAAAACATTGTTTGGTTGGCATTTTTTGTGCAATTTGTCAAATGAATACAAACCTTGTTCGCCTGTATATATTTCTGGATAGGAACTGAGATTCCTCTGAATACGTTATTAGGTAGCAGAGTGTTTTTCATCAAGTTATGTTGTTAAAGATTGATTGCTCTCACTTGGATAGAAGTCTTATTTATGATATTTACATATGCCCTATGCACTGTATATTTGCATATACATCAATCAGATGAAGTTGCGATGTTTCGTTTCTCACAAAGACTCAGTAAGTCTTATGACGGGTGATTAAAATTACAGACAACTGGTTACCAGTTGACGCTCTGTTTGTGCCTCCTGGGGTCCCTTTTCACGTACAATCTATGGCTTCCGGACCCACCATGCAGCCGCGCCATGTTCAGGACCTGTCACAGCTCTTGCCATTTACAAACTGAAGACCCTGGAATAAGATTAAAGCGGTGAGAGCCCGTGTTCGAGCTACAGAGTACCAGTCGGCTGTTACTCGAAGTCAACAGGAACAAAGAGTGAGAGGCCATAGCCAGGAAAGTTCAACTCTAACATGAATGACGACAGTGAAGTGGCGGCAGTGAGCAGACGGTATTCCAGAACTACAAGTGACCGCCTCTTGGCTTTGTCTGCCAACATCTGGTGCCCTTTGTTGACTGTAGTACGCTCTCTTAAGGTCACATATGCACCATTGTATCCTTTACTTCTCTGTTTGTTGTAATCCATTTCAGAACTCATACTAGAGCTGATACGTATTTAGGTACAGTACACTGCATTTTCGTTATAGACTATCCTTACTATGGTATATCATGTGTTTACCAAATATTGGTTTATATCTCGTTTTCTATGTGTACGTACCATATCAATTGATGTTATCTTTATGTCCTTCAGAAGCACTTTGAATGTGAGGCATTTCCTACGGACACCCGAGTGTCAGCAAATATCCCGAAACTTACAGGTTACAGTATAAGTAGCGCTACGTTCATTATTATATGAAGAAATGAATTTCTTCTTTAATTTCGAGAGGAATAATTGATTACACAGGTTCATAAACGCTACAGACATTATTCTTTCTTTTAAGCTTTCTTGTACAGCTTCAACTCCCTCAGCCAGGGTGTGGTGACAGCGTATCATTACTGCTAATCTCATTGAGGATATCCTGGATGTAGAGTCAGTGGTAACCCAGCAATGGCGCTGATTTTTCTGTGATAACGTAAGCTGAGGTCTGTGGGTGATAGACAGCCAGCGTCTTGGAGCTGCCACTACAACCCCACTCTTATGGAGTGATGGCCTCATGTAGATCTATATAATTTCGGTGGTTTAAGTCGCTAGATTACAGGTATTACAGTATCACCTGTTAAACGAATTATTCCTCTAGCTTACTCAAAAGGAATGTTTTAGTTATTGCTCAGTTTAATGAATTCATCTCGTATTTTAATTTTAGGTTTGCCTACATACTGTTGATTCTTCATGGCTTCAGCCTGGTACTCCCGGTGTTTCTATGTTACACGATGAAAACACAACATTTACTTTAACATAGAAGAATAACAGATGGATCGTTGCAATTATCGTATTACAGAAATTATAGATTCATTTATTCTACTTTCTGGTGTTGATGAAGGATTAGCTGGTGACCGAACAGCTACCTCGAACATACAAGCAATCACCCAACAAACTTATAACAAACCTCATTGTCTTTACCATAATCAGAAAAGAAGTCTATTTAGTCTGTCCTCTATGTAACTTAGGCACCTGTAGATGAAACCCTTACCACAAGTTAGCAACACTCACTTCATATCAATGTTGCTCTAATGTGGCTGTTGCATGTATTATGGGGAACAGTGGACTCTGATGGAGGTAACAAAACATTGAGTATAGTTAGTTAACATGGACTCACAAGTCTGTTGTTATTGTGGATGATTATTATAAGCCAGAGCAACACACACAAAGATGAGAGTGTTTGTTAGCGTGGGTGTGCAGCCTGGCGCCCGTGGTACATCATCACAGTCCTTTTCTGATGTGAATGAAATTGAAAAAAGAAAAACAAAAACATTCAGTCCTCATCACGGACCACTCGGTGATGTTGCCTTCATACCAACGACATAGACTGCTGAATGTTTAGTTTACTGCCTTTTACCATCAATACAGCAGGAGGGGCGCGAGGGGCCAGCAAGGTGTTGCTTTCACCATTCACTAATACCTTCACTGGTTATTACTTCCTCTCATTGATTATAACAAACAACTTTAACTTCCTCTTCTCATTGCCAGATTACGAAAGATAATTATTGATGATGGACTCCCGTAGTGTAGCGTTTGCGTTCCTGACCGTGACGCTTTCACAGGCCGCCCAGGGTCGAGCGCATAGGTTCCAATCCTGGCTACGGCAGTTGGTCCACACTCAACGCAGCTGTTCATCCACCTCAAGGGGTCGGTCGATAAAATGGCTACCTTGCTTTGGCTAGGATATATATATATATATATATAGCATTAATGGGATGGCCTTGATTAGGGCCTCAGTTGCCCGTGCCGTTTCAGCTAACATAAACAAAATAAAATCCGAGTGAGTTGGTATCTATTGATAACTTACTGTTAGTACAGGAATTTCATACGAGTTTAGTGTATCATATAAATATCATTATAATCTACTGCAACAGCGTCTGGCGGCGGTGTAAGATGCCGGTAAAGGAAGCAACAAGTAGACCAACACACACTACCACCTGAGTCACATTCATTATAGATCTGAAGAGAAAGTTGTTTTTGTGTGTTTTTATCAGCGGAGCGACGTCGTTAAGGAGACTCGAATGAGATGCTATCTTGATCATCTACGGCAGGGACGGAGCTCAGACATGGTCCAGCCCCAACACCTACTGTCCATTATATGAGACTAGGGATGGCACGCAGGTTCCCACACTGAAAGTACATTGTACTTGAGCCGGGGTGGAGCTCCAGCGCGGCCCGACTCCCACACTTGCTGAGTAAGATCCCAGTCTGGGCACAACTGTGGGGTCATAACTGTCACTTCTTAATAGCGAAAGACTTTGCAAACATGAAAAGCATACATGTAAACTCCAGCATTCAACCCACCTAGAACATGATGCTTTGTGTCAAACAACCGAACCTGAGAACACATAAACGTATAAACAGAGGAACAGTAATGGATATAGTCAAGACACAGGGGACGACCAGTGATGGTTATCCGCGATTTGATGTTGTATAGCCAGGAGGTCATTAGGCAGGGAAAGGAAACTCAAAGAGAAGGAGGAATTCAGTAGGTTTGTCAGCAGACGAGAGAGAGAGAGAGAGAGAGAGAGAGAGAGAGAGAGAGAGAGAGAGAGAGAGAGAGAGAGAGAGAGAGAGAGAGAGAATGTAAAGAATAGCTATAAGGTAAGAAACAGAAGACAACAAATGAGGAAAAGGTTATAATATCCTATCAGTGCCAGAGAAAGGTCAGGAATGTAAAGTGATGGAAATGTCAAACTGAAGCAAGTGAATACAAACGTAGACAGACGAGTATTATATGACAAAGAGCTGGAATTCGTGGATCGAACTTGGAAAAATGTGGCAGATATTGTTAGAATTGTAGCGAAAAAAAATTCCTTTACCAGCATATCACCAAGAACACTAGGATCAGATTGACTGATACACAATAATCATTAACTCATATTTTCACACATTATCACATGGATATTGAGAATATCATACATGACACACTGGTTGGAAAATGTGATCATGTAATGCTTATATCCGATTACGTGATAAATGAGAGCAAAAAAGGAGTCGAGATGAAACCAGACCGAATGAAGAGAAATAATCATGAAAACTACACTAAACTCAGTAACTGTTATTCTAATATGATTTGAGAAATGAAGATCACCAGCCAGGAACCACAGCATTATGGTGGAAGGATCTCTGAAATTTACAATGAATAAGTAGAAACATCTGTGCCATTAGCCTCAGATATAGAGGGAAGGTTAAATCAATTAGGATGATCTGATAAGAGATATCAGAAATCGAAGTAGCTTAACGAGATGCTGTATTGAAGATACAGGGTATACCCCAGCCACTTGGGATGTGATCTACAGGAAAGCAAAACAACATACACAACAGAACGGGAAAGAAGGAACTATAAACTTTGGACAATACAAGAGAATGTTCACAACTTCTCCATAGATTCATCAGCTCTAACTTGTCGGAGAAAAAGCAACTAATACGTCTGAGGGATTCCGAGAAAAGAGTAGTAGAGGATGATGTAGAAGTATCCAAGGAACAGAAATTCAAAAGCGTTTTCAGTGTAATATGTTTTTGCCCTTACACAAGTGAAATGCAATAAGAAAGAACTCTGGGAAAGCCTGAAATATCTAGATAACACATAAATAGAACACTGAAAGGTCTTCACCCATATGAGACTCAAAATTCTGATGAAATTTTTGATATGTATTGAGGATGTAGGAAGATACTTTGATGATATAATAGAAATATCCTCAAGAGGTCGCTGGAGAAGGATGAAACGCCAAATGAGTAGGAACACGATAAATGTCATACATCTTTTTAAGAAAACAGACCGAGAGGATGCACTTACTGGTCTCCCTAATGAGTTTGGTCTGCAATTTACTGTCAAAAGGTAATGAGAAAAAAAAATGGATGGATGACTGCTTACAAAGGAGAAACTACCCGAGAGAAAACAAGGTTTTTTTTTTTTTTTTTTTTTTTCATACTTTGTCGCTGTCTCCCGCGTTTGCGAGGTAGCGCAAGGAAACAGACGAAAGAAATGGCCCCCCCCCCATACACATGTACATACGTCCACACACGCAAATATACATACCTACACAGCCTTCCATGGTTTACCCCAGACGCTTCACATGCCTTGATTCAATCCACTGACAGCACGTCAACCCCTGTATACCACATCGCTCCAATTCACTCTATTCCTTGCCCTCCTTTCACCCTCCTGCATGTTCAGGCCCCGATCACACAAAATCTTTTTCACTCCATCTTTCCACCTCCAATTTGGTCTCCCTCTTCTCCTCGTTCCCTCCACCTCCGACACATATATCCTCTTGGTCAATCTTTCCTCACTCATTCTCTCCATGTGCCCAAACCATTTCAAAACACCTTCTTCTGCTCTCTCAACCACGCTCTTTTTATTTCCACACATCTCTCTTACCCTTACGTTACTTACTCGATCAAACCACCTCACACCACACATTGTCCTCAAACATCTCATTTCCAGCACATCCATCCTCCTGCGCACATCTCTATCCATAGCCCACGCCTCGCAACCATACAACATTGTTGGAACCACTATTCCTTCAAACATACCCATTTTTGCTTTCCGAGATAATGTTCTCGACTTCCACACATTTTTCAAGGCTCCCAAAATTTTCGCCCCCTCCCCCACCCTATGATCCACTTCCGCTTCCATGGTTCCATCCACTGACAGATCCACTCCCAGATATCTAAAACACTTCACTTCCTCCAGTTTTTCTCCATTCAAACTCACCTCCCAATTGACTTGACCCTCACCCCTACTGTACCTAATAACCTTGCTCTTATTCACATTTACTCTTAACTTTCTTCTTCCACACACTTTACCAAACTCAGTCACCAGCTTCTGCAGTTTCTCACATGAATCAGCCACCAGCGCTGTATCATCAGCGAACAACAACTGACTCACTTCCCAAGCTCTCTCATCCCCAACAGACTTCATACTTGCCCCTCTTTCCAGGACTCTTGCATTTACCTCCCTAACAACCCCATCCATAAACAAATTAAACAACCATGGAGACATCACACACCCCTGCCGCAAACCTACATTCACTGAGAACCAATCACTTTCCTCTCTTCCTACACGTACACATGCCTTACATCCTCGATAAAAACTTTTCACTGCTTCTAACAACTTGCCTCCCACACCATATATTCTTAATACCTTCCACAGAGCATCTCTATCAACTCTATCATATGCCTTCTCCAGATCCATAAATGCTACATACAAATCCATTTGCTTTTCTAAGTATTTCTCACATACATTCTTCAAAGCAAACACCTGATCCACACATCCTCTACCACTTCTGAAACCGCACTGCTCTTCCCCAATCTGATGCTCTGTACATGCCTTCACCCTCTCAATCAATACCCTCCCATATAATTTACCAGGAATACTCAACAAACTTATACCTCTGTAATTTGAGCACTCACTCTTATCCCCTTTGCCTTTGTACAATGGCACTATGCACGCATTCCGCCAATCCTCAGGCACCTCACCATGAGTCATACATACATTAAATAACCTTACCAACCAGTCAACAATACAGTCACCCCCCTTTTTAATAAATTCCACTGCAATACCATCCAAACCTGCTGCCTTGCCGGCTTTCATCTTCCGCAAAGCTTTTACTACCTCTTCTCTGTTTACCAAATCATTTTCCCTAACCCTCTCACTTTGCACACCACCTCGACCAAAACACCCTATATCTGCCACTCTGTCATCAGACACATTCAACAAACCTTCAAAATACTCATTCCATCTCCTTCTCACATCACCGCTACTTGTTATCACCTCCCCATTTACGCCCTTCACTGAAGTTCCCATTTGCTCCCTTGTCTTACGCACCCTATTTACCTCCTTCCAGAACATCTTTTTATTCTCCCTAAAATTTACTGATAGTCTCTCACCCCAAATCTCATTTGCCCTTTTTTTCACCTCTTGCACCTTTCTCTTGACCTCCTGTCTCTTTCTTTTATACTTCTCCCACTCAATTGCATTTTTTCCCTGCAAAAATCGTCCAAATGCCTCTCTCTTCTCTTTCACTAATACTCTTACTTCTTCATCCCACCACTCACTACCCTTTCTAAACAGCCCACCTCCCACTCTTCTCATGCCACAAGCATCTTTTGCGCAATCCATCACTGATTCCCTAAATACATCCCATTCCTCCCCCACTCCCCTTACTTCCATTGTTCTCACCTTTTTCCATTCTGTACACAGTCTCTCCTGGTACTTCCCCACACAGGTCTCCTTCCCAAGCTCACTCACTCTCACCACCTTCTTCACCCCAACATTCACTCCTCTTTTCTGAAAACCCATACTAATTTTCACCTTAGCCTCCACAAGATAGTGATCAGACATCCCTCCAGTTGCACCTCTCAGCACATTAACATCCAAAAGTCTCTCTTTCGCACGCCTGTCAATTAACACGTAATCCAATAACGCTCTCTGGCCATCTCTCCTACTTACATAAGTATACTTATGTATATCTCGCTTTTTAAACCAGGTATTCCCAATCATCAGTCCTTTTTCAGCACATAAATCTACAAGCTCTTCACCATTTCCATTTACAACACTGAACACCCCATGCATACCAATTATTCCCTCAACTGCCACATTACTCACCTTTGCGTTCAAATCACCCATCACTATAACCCGGTCTCGTGCATCAAAACCGCTAACACACTCATTCAGCTGCTCCCAAAACACTTGCCTCTCATGATCTTTCTTCTCATGCCCAGGTGCATATGCACCAATAATCACCCACCTCTCTCCATCAACTTTCAATTTTACCCATATTAATCGAGAATTTACTTTCTTACATTCTATCACATACTCCCACAACTCCTGTTTCAGGAGTATTGCTACTCCTTCCCTTGCTCTTGTCCTCTCACTAACCCCTGACTTCACTCCCCAGACATTTCCAAACCACTCTTCCCCTTTACCCATCGACAACGGTAACCTCCAGAAGACCGATTTCGACGATGAAGGCCTGCACTGTGGCTGAGAGATTGACTTGGGGAGGCAGAAGTGATATTGTGACAGTGATTGTGTCAGCGTCGCGTCGCCTCGCCGCAGTGTATCGAGGCAGACTTCCCCAGAACTTTTAAAGGGGAAGTAATGTTTATAGTTGTGTTAATGGAGTGATAGTTTTCATGCATGGTGTTTTTGACAAGAAAATAGTGAAGTTGGAGAAAAATGTAGCTTAGACATTGAAGCTTATTGATACAGTGGTGAAATTGATGAGAACTGCTATTGACGTTTGTGTGAATAAATTGTACATTTCCTTTTCCATAGCCAGAGGTTGAACCATTATGTGACATTCTTTTTTTTCATTCATTTCAATCTAAAAGTTTGTTTTCTAAATTGTTTCTTACATTTTTTCATATGTATATATGTGTGTGTGTGTGTGTGTGTGTGTATGTGCGTGTGTGTGTGTATGTGTGTGTGTGTGTATATGTATATATATATGTATATTATCCCTGGGGATAGGGGTGAAAGAATACTTCCCACGTATTCCTCGCGTGTCGTAGAAAGCGACTAGAGGGGACGGGAGCGGGGGGCCGGAAATCCTCCCCTCCTTGTATTAACTTTCTAAAATGGGAAACAGAAGGAGGAGTCGCGCGGGGAGTGATCATCCTCCTCGAAGAAAACAAGGTATCAGAGAAAAATCGTATGTGATAAGCCTCTTGGTTTCATTTAAGAGAACGCGTTCCGATTTAGATAAGAGGAAAGGCTGGGTGGTGTGTCTGTGTCTGAAGTTAGAAAACATTCAACATTATACTATAAAAGAAGCTGAGAAGCTGGAGCTCCATATAGAAATAAGGAGACGACTTTGGTGGACATAAGATGATCCTTGTGAAATAGGACAAAGAACACAAGTACTATGTAAATGACTTGCCAGAGGGATTGGACTCCTACCTGAATATGTTTGCTGATGATGCCAAAGTCATGACTGAGGTAAAATGCTACAAGAATTGCATCATCTTACAAGGGAACCTAAACATTCTCCAGAGTTGGTCTGATGTATAATTGGTGATATTCAAACAGTAAATACAAGATCATGAGGACGGGGCATAGTGAAACAAGGACACTATGTGATTATCATTTAGCAGAATATGAATTGTGGAGATCTGGGTGTAAATATCTTCTATAACAACTGTAACCAGATTCGCACCTCAGGAGAGCAGTAAAGAAGACAAACTGTCTACTGGCAAATAATAAAATAACATTCAAGAATATGGATGAGGAATTCAGTAAGCTCTATTATTTTTAGTCTGACAGACACAGACACTGCAATCTTGAAAAACCTTCAACCCTATTGAACCTAACAACCTTGGTCTTATTCACATCTACTCTCGACTTTGTCCTTTCTCACACTTTTCCAAACTCAGTCACTGTCTTCAGCACTTTCCCACTTGAATCAGCCACCAGTGCTGTATCATCGGCGAATAAAAACTGACACTTCCCAGACTCTTTCAATCCTCTCAGCCTATCTCTCCAAAACTCTTGCATTTACCTCCCCAACCACCCCATCCATGAACATATGAAACAACCATGTGGACATCACACACTCCTCCCGCACAACCGACCTTTACTGGGAAACAATCACTCTCCTCTCTTCCTACTCGTACACATGCCTTATATCCTTGAGAAAAACTTTTCACTGCTTCTAGCAGCTTGCCTCCCACACCATATACTATCAAGACCTTCCACAAAGCATCTCTATCAACCCTATCATATACATTTTCCAGATCCATAAACGCCACATACAATTCCATCTGTTTTTCTAAACATTTCTCACGTACATTCGTCAAAGAAAACACCTGATCCACACATCCTCTACCACTTCTGAAACCACACTGCTCTTCCCCAATCTGATGCTCTGTAAATGCTTTCACCCTCTCTCACAAAAAAAATAAGGTATATATATATATATATATATATATATATATATATATATATATATATATATATATATATATATATATATATATATTTTTTTTTATACTTTGTCGCTGTCTCCCGCGTTAGCGAGGTAGCGCAAGGAAACAGACGAAAGAAATGGCCCAACCCCCCCCCATACACATGTACATACACACGTCCACACACGCAAATATACATACCTACACAGCTTTCCATGGTTTACCCCGGACGCTTCACATGCCTTGATTCAATCCACTGACAGCACGTCAACCCCTGTATACCACATCGCTCCACTTCACTCTATTCCTTGCCCTCCTTTCACCCTCCTGCATGTTCAGGCCCCGATCACACAAAATCCTTTTCACTCCATCTTTCCACCTCCAATTTGGTCTCCCTCTTCTCCTCGTTCCCTCCACCTCCGACACATATATCCTCTTGGTCAATCTTTCCTCACTCATTCTCTCCATGTGCCCAAACCATTTCAAAACACCCTCTTCTGCTCTCTCAACCACGCTCTTTTTATTTCCACACATCTCTCTTACCCTTACGTTACTTACTCGATCAAACCACCTCACACCACACATTGTCCTCAAACATCTCATTTCCAGCACATCCATCCTCCTGCGCACAACTCTATCCATAGCCCACGCCTCGCAACCATACAACATTGTTGGAACTACTATTCCTTCAAACATACCCATTTTTGCTTTCCGGGATAATGTTCTCGACTTCCACACATTTTTCAAGGCTCCCAAAATTTTCGCCCCCTCCCCCACCCTATGATCCACTTCCGCTTCCATGGTTCCATCCGCTGACAGATCCACTCCCAGATATCTAAAACACTTCACTTCCTCCAGTTTTTCACCATATATATATATATTTTTTTTTTTTCTTCTTTTTTTCTTTCCTTTGTCGCTGTCTCCCGCGTTTGCGAGGTACCGCAAGGAAACAGACGAAAGAAATGTCCCAACCCACCCCCATACACCTGTATATACATACACGTCCACACACGCAAATATACATACCTACACAGCTTTCCATGGTTTACCCCAGACGCTTCACATGCCCTGATTCAATCCACTGACAGCACGTCAACCCCAGTATACCACATCGATCTAATTCACTCTATTCCTTGCCCTCCTTTCACCCTCCTGCATGTTCAGGCCCCGATCACACAAAATCTTTTTCACTCCATCTTTCCACCTCCAATTTGGTCTCCCACTTCTCCTCGTTCCCTCCACCTCCGACATATATATCCTCTTGGTCAATCTTTCCTCACTCATTCTCTCCATGTGCCCAAACCATTTCAAAAACACCCTCTTCTGCTCTCTCAACCACGCTCTTTTTTATTTCCACACATCTCTATTACCCTTACGTTACTTACTCGATCAAACCACCTCACACCACACATTGTCCTCAAACATTTCATTTCCAGCACATCCACCCACCTGCTCACAACTCTATCCATAGCCCACGCCTCGCAACCATACAAAATTGTTGGAACCACTATTCCTTCAAACATACCCATTTTTGCTTTCCGAGATAATGTTCTCGACTTGCACACATTCTTCAATGCTCCCAGGATTTTCGCCCCCTCCCCCACCCTATGATCCACTTCCGCTTCCATGGTTCCATCCGCTGCCAAATCCACTCCCAGATATCTAAAACACTTTACTTACCCAAGTTTTTCTCCATTCAAACTTACCTCCCAATTGACTTGACCCTCAAACCTACTGTACCTAATAACCTTGCTCTTATTCACATTTGCTCTTAACTTTCTTCTTTCACACACTAAACTCAGTCACCAGCTTCTGCAGTTTCTCACATGAATCAGCCACCAGCGCTGTATCATCAGCGAACAACAACTGACTCACTTCCCAAGCTCTCTCATCCCCAACAGACTGCATACTTACCCCTCTTTCCACAACTATCTCTCTCTCTCTCTCTCTCTCTCTCTATATATATATATATA
Organism: Panulirus ornatus; assembly: GCF_036320965.1. Lineage (NCBI taxonomy): Eukaryota > Metazoa > Arthropoda > Malacostraca > Decapoda > Palinuridae > Panulirus > Panulirus ornatus. The sequence continues at coordinate 37,726,239 of NC_092235.1, read as the reverse complement.
TATATATATATATATATATATATATATATATATATATATATGTATATATATATATGTATATATATATATATATATATATATATATATATATATATATATATATATATATATATATATATATATATATATATATATATATATATATATATATACATATATATATATATATATATATATATATATATATATGTATGTATGTATATATATGTATATATATATATATATATATATATTTTTTTTTTTTTTTTTTTTATACTTTGTCGCTGTCTCCCGCGTTTGCGAGGTAGCGCAAGGAAACAGACGAAAAGAAATGGCCCCACCCCCCCCCCCATACACATGTACATACACACGTCCAGACACGCAAATATACATACCTACACAGCTTTCCATGGTTTACCCCAGACGCTTCACATGCCTTGCTTCAATCCACTGACAGCACGTCAACCCCTGTATACCACATGACTCCAATTCACTCTATTTCTTGCCCTCCTTTCACCCTCCTGCATGTTCAGGCCCCGATCACACAAAATCTTTTTCACTCCATCTTTCCACCTCCAATTTGGTCTCCCTCTTCTCCTAGTTCCCTCCACCTCCGACACATATATCCTCTTGGTCAATCTCTCCTCACTCATTCTCTCCATGTGCCCAAACCATTTCAAAACACCCTCTTCTGCTCTCTCGACCACGCTCTTTTTATTTCCACACATCTCTCTTACCCTTACGTTACTTACTCGATCAAACCACCTCACACCACACATTGTCCTCAAACATCTCATTTCCAGCACATCCATCCTCCTGCGCACATCTCTATCCATAGCCCACGCCTCGCAACCATACAGCATTGTTGGAACCACTATTCCCTCAAACATACCCATTTTTGCTTTCCGAGATAATGTTCTCGACTTCCACACATTTTTCAAGGCTCCCAAAATTTTCGCCCCCTCCCCCACCCTATGATCCACTTCCGCTTCCATGGTTCCATCCGCTGACAGATCCACTCCCAGATATCTAAAACACTTCACTTCCTCCAGTTTTTCTCCATTCAAACTCACCTCCCAATTGACTTGACCCTCACCCCTACTGTACCTAATAACCTTGCTCTTATTCACATTTACTCTCAACTTTCTTCTTCCACACACTTTACCAAACTCAGTCACCAGCTTCTGCAGTTTCTCACATGAATCAGCCACCAGCGCTGTATCATCAGCGAACAACAATTGACTCACTTCCCAAGCTCTCTCATCCCCAACAGACTTCATACTTGCCCCTCTTTCCAGGACTCTTGCATTTACCTCCTTTACAACCCCATCCATAAACAAATTAAACAACCATGGAGACATCACACACCCCTGCCGCAAACCTACATTCACTGAGAACCAATCACTTTCCTCTCTTCCTACACGTACACATGCCTTACATCCTCGATAAAAACTTTTCACTGCTTCTAACAACTTGCCTCCCACACCATATATTCTTAATACCTTCCACAGAGCATCTCTATCAACTCTATCATATGCCTTCTCCAGATCCATAAATGCTACATACAAATCCATTTGCTTTTCTAAGTATTTCTCACATACATTCTTCAAAGCAAACACCTGATCCACACATCCTCTACCACTTCTGAAACCGCACTGCTCTTCCCCAATCTGATGCTCTGTACATGCCTTCACCCTCTCAATCAATACCCTCCCATATAATTTACCAGGAATACTCAACAAACTTATACCTCTGTAATTTGAGCACTCACTCTTATCCCCTTTGCCTTTGTACAATGGCACTATGCACGCATTCCGCCAATCCTCAGGCACCTCACCATGAGTCATACATACATTAAATAACCTTACCAACCAGTCAACAATACAGTCACCCCCTTTCTTAATAAATTCCACTGCAATACCATCCAAACCTGCTGCCTTGCCGGCTTTCATCTTCCGCAAAGCTTTTACTACCTCTTCTCTGTTTATCAAATCATTTTCCCTAACCCTCTCACTTTGCACACCACCTCGACCAAAACACCCTATATCTGCCACTCTGTCATCAGACACATTCAACAAACCTTCAAAATACTCATTCCATCTCCTTCTCACATCACCGCTACTTGTTATCACCTCCCCATTTACGCCCTTCACTGAAGTTCCCATTTGCTCCCTTGTCTTACGCACCCTATTTACCTCCTTCCAGAACATCTTTTTATTCTCCCTAAAATTTACTGATAGTCTCTCACCCCAACTCTCATTTGCCCTTTTTTTCACCTCTTGCACCTTTCTCTTGACCTCCTGTCTCTTTCTTTTATACTTCTCCCACTCAATTGCATTTTTTCCCTGCAAAAATCGTCCAAATGCCTCTCTCTTCTCTTTCACTAATACTCTTACTTCTTCATCCCACCACTCACTACCCTTTCTAAACAGCCCACCTCCCACTCTTCTCATGCCACAAGCATCTTTTGCGCAATCCATCACTGATTCCCTAAATACATCCCATTCCTCCCCGACTCCCCTTACTTCCATTGTTCTCACCTTTTTCCATTCTGTACACAGTCTCTCCTGGTACTTCCCCAATTTGTCGCTGTCTCCCGCGTTTGCGAGGTACCGCAAGGAAACAGACGAAAGAAATGTCCCAACCCACCCCCATACACCTGTATATACATACACGTCCACACACGCAAATATACATACCTACACAGCTTTCCATGGTTTACCCCAGACGCTTCACATGCCCTGATTCAATCCACTGACAGCACGTCAACCCCAGTATACCACATCGATCTAATTCACTCTATTCCTTGCCCTCCTTTCACCCTCCTGCATGTTCAGGCCCCGATCACACAAAATCTTTTTCACTCCATCTTTCCACCTCCAATTTGGTCTCCCACTTCTCCTCGTTCCCTCCACCTCCGACATATATATCCTCTTGGTCAATCTTTCCTCACTCATTCTCTCCATGTGCCCAAACCATTTCAAAAACACCCTCTTCTGCTCTCTCAACCACGCTCTTTTTTATTTCCACACATCTCTATTACCCTTACGTTACTTACTCGATCAAACCACCTCACACCACACATTGTCCTCAAACATTTCATTTCCAGCACATCCACCCACCTGCTCACAACTCTATCCATAGCCCACGCCTCGCAACCATACAAAATTGTTGGAACCACTATTCCTTCAAACATACCCATTTTTGCTTTCCGAGATAATGTTCTCGACTTGCACACATTCTTCAATGCTCCCAGGATTTTCGCCCCCTCCCCCACCCTATGATCCACTTCCGCTTCCATGGTTCCATCCGCTGCCAAATCCACTCCCAGATATCTAAAACACTTTACTTACCCAAGTTTTTCTCCATTCAAACTTACCTCCCAATTGACTTGACCCTCAAACCTACTGTACCTAATAACCTTGCTCTTATTCACATTTGCTCTTAACTTTCTTCTTTCACACACTAAACTCAGTCACCAGCTTCTGCAGTTTCTCACATGAATCAGCCACCAGCGCTGTATCATCAGCGAACAACAACTGACTCACTTCCCAAGCTCTCTCATCCCCAACAGACTGCATACTTACCCCTCTTTCCACAACTATCTCTCTCTCTCTCTCTCTCTCTCTCTCTCTCTCTCTCTCTATATATATATATATATATATATATATATATATATATATATATATATATATATGTATATATATATATGTATATATATATATATATATATATATATATATATATATATATATATATATATATATATATATATATATATATATATATATATATATATATATATATATACATATATATATATATATATATATATATATATATATATATGTATGTATGTATATATATGTATATATATATATATATATATATATATATATATATATATATATATATATATATATATATATATATATATATATGTATATATATATATATATATATAATTAGTCTCCTTGAACACTGAAGAGAGTGTTTCCGAGCCTATTTTATATGTTTCAAAACAAACATTGTTTCTGCTTGGAAGCACACATTGGTGCAACCCATCCCTAATAAAGGAGACCATTCTTCTCCTTTCATGTATTGCCCATTTTCCTAACTTCTGTTGTCTTCAAAGTCTTTGATGAAACTCTCCTTAACTTTCACTTTTTCAAATGCCTAGAAACCCATTTCCTTCTTGGTTTACTGGTGATCTCTTTTATGTAACTTATCTCTGGAGTTATTAACATATCAGGGAGGATAAGAATAAAGTGTGTGAATAAATTGTACATTTCCTTTTCCATAGCCAGAGGTTGAACCATTATGTGACGTTCATTTTTTCATTCATTTCAAGCTAAAAGTTTGTTTTCTAAATTGTTTCTTACATTTTTCATATGTATATATATGTATGTGAGTGTGTGTGTGTGTGTGCGCGCGTGTGTGTGTGTGTGTGTGTGTGTGTGTGTGTGTGTGTGTGTGTGTGTATATATATATGTATATTATCCCTGGGGATAGGGGTGAAAGAATACTTCCCACGTATTCCTCGCGTGTCGTAGAAAGCGACTAGAGGGGACGGGAGCGGGGGGCCGGAAATCCTCCCCTCCTTGTATTAACTTTCTAAAATGGGAGACAGAAGAAGGAGTCACGCGGGGAGTGCTCATCCTCCTCGAAGGCTCAGAGTGGGGTGCCTAAATGTGTGTGGATGTAACCAAGATGTGAAAAAAGGAGAGATAGGTAGTATGTTTGAGGAAAGGAACCTGGATGTTTTGGCTCTGAGTGAAACGAAGCTCAAGGGTAAAGGGGAAGAGTGGTTTGGAAATGTCTGGGGAGTGAAGTCAGGGGTTAGTGAGAGGACAAGAGCAAGGGAAGGAGTAGCAATACTCCTGAAACAGGAGTTGTGGGAGTATGTGATAGAATGTAAGAAAGTAAATTCTCGATTAATATGGGTAAAATTGAAAGTTGATGGAGAGAGGTGGGTGATTATTGGTGCATATGCACCTGGGCATGAGAAGAAAGATCATGAGAGGCAAGTGTTTTGGGAGCAGCTAAATGAGTGTGTTAGCGGTTTTGATGCACGAGACCGGGTTATAGTGATGGGTGATTTGAATGCAAAGGTGAGTAATGCGGCAGTTGAGGGAATAATTGGTATACATGGGGTGTTCAGTGTTGTAAATGGAAATGGTGAAGAGCTTGTAGATTTATGTGCTGAAAAAGGACTGATGATTGGGAATACCTGGTTTAAAAAGCGAGATATACATAAGTATACTTATGTAAGTAGGAGAGATGGCCAGAGAGCGTTATTGGATTACGTGTTAATTGACAGGCGTGCGAAAGAGAGACTTTTGGATGTCAATGTGCTGAGAGGTGCAACTGGAGGGATGTCTGATCATTATCTTGTGGAGGCTAAGGTGAAGATTAGTATGGGTTTTCAGAAAAGAAGAGTGAATGTTGGGGTGAAGAAGGTGGTGAGAGTAAGTGAGCTTGGGAAGGAGACCTGTGTGAAGAAGTATCAGGAGAGACTGTGTACAGAATGGAAAAAGGTGAGAACAATGGAAGTAAGGGGAGTGGGGGAGGAATGGGATGTATTTAGGGAATCAGTGATGGATTGCGCAAAAGATGCTTGTGGCATGAGAAGAGTGGGAGGTGGGCTGTTTAGAAAGGGTAGTGAGTGGTGGGATGAAGAAGTAAGAGTATTAGTGAAAGAGAAGAGAGAGGCATTTGGACGATTTTTGCAGGGAAAAAATGCAATTGAGTGGGAGAAGTATAAAAGAAAGAGACAGGAGGTCAAGAGAAAGGTGCAAGAGGTGAAAAAAAGGGCAAATGAGAGTTGGGGTGAGAGACTATCAGTAAATTTTAGGGAGAATAAAAAGATGTTCTGGAAGGAGGTAAATAGGGTGCGTAAGACAAGGGAGCAAATGGGAACTTCAGTGAAGGGCGTAAATGGGGAGGTGATAACAAGTAGTGGTGATGTGAGAAGGAGATGGAATGAGTATTTTGAAGGTTTGTTGAATGTGTCTGATGACAGAGTAGCAGATATAGGGTGTTTGGGTCGAGGTGGTGTGCAAAGTGAGAGGGTTAGGGAAAATGATTTGGTAAACAGAGAAGAGGTAGTAAAAGCTTTGCGGAAGATGAAAGCCGGCAAGGCAGCAGGTTTGGATGGTATTGCAGTGGAATTTATTAAAAAAGGGGGTGACTGTATTGTTGACTGGTTGGTAAGGTTATTTAATGTATGTATGACTCATGGTGAGGTGCCTGAGGATTGGCGGAATGCGTGCATAGTGCCATTGTACAAAGGCAAAGGGGATAAGAGTGAGTGCTCAAATTACAGAGGTATAAGTTTGTTGAGTATTCCTGGTAAATTATATGGGAGGGTATTGATTGAAAGGGTGAAGGCATGTACAGAGCATCAGATTGGGGAAGAGCAGTGTGGTTTCAGAAGTGGTAGAGGATGTGTGGATCAGGTGTTTGCTTTGAAGAATGTATGTGAGAAATACTTAGAAAAGCAAATGGATTTGTATGTAGCATTTATGGATCTGGAGAAGGCATATGATAGAGTTGATAGAGATGCTCTGTGGAAGGTATTAAGAATATATGGTGTGGGAGGCAAGTTGTTAGAAGCAGTGAAAAGTTTTTATCGAGGATGTAAGGCATGTGTACGTGTAGGAAGAGAGGAAAGTGATTGGTTCTCAGTGAATGTAGGTTTGCGGCAGGGGTGTGTGATGTCTCCATGGTTGTTTAATTTGTTTATGGATGGGGTTGTTAGGGAGGTAAATGCAAGAGTCTTGGAAAGAGGGGCAAGTATGAAGTCTGTTGGGGATGAGAGAGCTTGGGAAGTGAGTCAGTTGTTGTTCGCTGATGATACAGCGCTGGTGGCGGATTCATGTGAGAAACTGCAGAAGCTGGTGACGGAGTTTGGTAAAGTGTGTGGAAGAAGAAAGTTAAGAGTAAATGTAAATAAGAGCAAGGTTATTAGGTACAGTAGGGTTGAGGGTCAAGTCAATTGGGAGGTGAGTTTGAATGGTGAAAAACTGGAGGAAGTGAAGTGTTTTAGATATCTGGGAGTGGATCTGTCAGCGGATGGAACCATGGAAGCGGAAGTGGATCATAGGGTGGGGGAGGGGGCGAAAATTTTGGGAGCCTTGAAAAATGTGTGGAAGTCGAGAACATTATCCCGGAAAGCAAAAATGGGTATGTTTGAAGGAATAGTAGTTCCAACAATGTTGTATGGTTGCGAGGCGTGGGCTATGGATAGAGTTGTGCGCAGGAGGATGGATGTGCTGGAAATGAGATGTTTGAGGACAATGTGTGGTGTGAGGTGGTTTGATCGAGTAAGTAACGTAAGGGTAAGAGAGATGTGTGGAAATAAAAAGAGCGTGGTTGAGAGAGCAGAAGAGGGTGTTTTAAAATGGTTTGGGCACATGGAGAGAATGAGTGAGGAAAGATTGACCAAGAGGATATATGTGTCGGAGGTGGAGGGAACGAGGAGAAGAGGGAGACCAAATTGGAGGTGGAAAGATGGAGTGAAAAAGATTTTGTGTGATCGGGGCCTGAACATGCAGGAGGGTGAAAGGAGGGCAAGGAATAGAGTGAATTGGAGCGATGTGGTATACAGGGGTTGACGTGCTGTCAGTGGATTGAATCAAGGCATGTGAAGCGTCCGGGGTAAACCATGGAAAGCTGTGTAGGTATGTATATTTGTGTGTGTGGACGTGTGTATGTACATGTTTATGGGGGGGGGGTTGGGCCATTTCTTTCGTCTGTTTCCTTCCGCTACCTCGCAAACGCGGGAGACAGCGACAAAGTATAAAAAAAAAAAAAAAAAAAAAATATATATATATATATATATATATATATATATATATATATATATATATATATATATATATATATATATATATATATATATATATATATATATATATATATATATACATATATATATATATATATATATATATATATATATATATATATATATATATATATATATATATATATATATATATATATATATATATATGTATTTTAACTCTCTAAAAATGGGAAACAGAAGGAGTCACGCGGGGAGTGCTCATGCTCCTCGTAGACTAGGATTGGGGTGTCTAAATGTGTGTGGATGTAACCAAGATGTGAAATACGGAGAGATAGGTAGTATGTTTGAGGAAAGGAACATGGATGTTTTGGCTCTGAGTGAAACGAAGCTCAAGGGTAAAGGGGAAGAGTGGTTTGGGAATGTCTTGGGAGTAAAGTCAGGGGTTAGTGAGAGTGGCAGTTGAGGGAATAATTGGTATACATGGGGTGTTCAGTGTTGTAAATGGAAATGGTGACGAGCTTGTAGATTTATGTGCTGAAAAAGGACTGGTGATTGGGAATACCTGGTTTAAAAAGCGAGATATACATAAGTATACGTATGTATGTAGGAGAGATGGCCAGAGAGCGTTATTGGATTACGTGTTAATTGACAGGCGCGCGAAAGAGAGACTTTTGGATGTTAATGTGCTGAGAGGTGCAACTGGAGGGATGTCATCATTATCTTGTGGAGGCTAAGGTGAAGATTTGTATGGGTTTTCAGAAAAGATGAGTGAATGTTGGGGTGAAGAGGGTCGTGAGAGTAAGTGAGCTTGGGAAAAAGACTTGTGTGAGGAAGTACCAGGAGAGACTGAGTACAGAATGGAAAATGGTGAGAACAATGGAAGTAAGGGGAGTGGGGGAGGAATGGGATGTATTTAGGGAATCAGTGATGGAGTGCGCAAAAGATGCTTGTGGCATGAGAAGCGTGGGAGGTGGGTTGATTAGAAAGGGTAGTGAGTGGTGGGATGAAGAAGTAAGAGTATTAGTGAAAGAGAAGAGAGAGGCATTTGGACAATTTTTGCAGGGAAAAAATGCAATTGAGTGGGAGATGTATAAAAGAAAGAGACAGGAGGTCAAGAGAAAGGTGCAAGAGGTGAAAAAGAGGGCAAATGAGAGTTGGGGTGTGAGAGTATCATTAAATTTTAGGGAGAATAAAAAGATGTTTTGGAAGGAGGTAAATAAAGTGCGTAAGACAAGGGAGCAAATGGGAACTTCAGTGAAGGGGGCTAATTAGGAGGTGATAACAAGTAGTGGTGATGTGAGAAGGAGATGGAGTGAGTATTTTGAAGGTTTTTTTGAATGTGTTTGATGATAGAGTGGCAGATATAGGGTGTTTTGGTCGAGGTGGTGTGCAAAGTGAGAGGGTTAGGGAAAATGATTTAGTAAACAGACAAGAGGTAGTAAAAGCTTTGCGGAAGATGAAAACCGGCAAGGCAGAAGGTTTCGATGGTATTGCAGTTGAATCTATTAAAAAAGGGGGTGACTGTATTGTTGACTGGTTGGTAAGGTTATTTAATGTATGTGAGACTCATGGTGAGGTGCTTGAGGATTGGCGGAATGTGTACATAGTGCCATTGTACAAAGGCAAAGGGAATAAGAGTGAGTGCTCAAATTACAGAGGTATAAGTTTGTTAAGTATTCCTGGTAAATTATATGGGAGGGTATTGATTGAGAGGGTGAAGGCATGTACAGAGCATCAGATTGGGGAAGAGCAGTGTGGTCTCAGAAGTGGTAGAGGATGTGTGGATCAAGTGTTTCCTTTGAAGAATGTATGTGAGAAATACTTAGAAAAGCAAATGGATTTGTATGTAGCATTTATGAATCTGGAGAAGGCATATGACAGAGGTGATAGAGACGCTCTGTGGAAGGTATTAAGAATATATGGTGTGGGAGGCATGTTGTTAGAAGCAGTGAAAAGTTTTTATCGATGATGTAACGCATGTGTACGTGTAGGAAGAGAGGAAAGTGATTGGTTCTCAGTAAATGTATGTTTGCGGCAGGGGTGTATGATGTCTCCATGGTTGTTTAATTTGTTTATGGATGGTGTTGTTAGGGAGGTGAATGCAAGAGTTTTGGAAAGAGGGGCAAGTATGAAGTCTGTTGTGGATGAGAGAGCTTGGGAAGTGAGTCAGTTGTTGTTCGCTGATGATACAGCGCTGGTGGCTGATTCATGTGAGAAACTGCAGAAGCTGGTGACTGAGTTTGGTAAAGTGTGTGAAAGAAGAAAGTTAAGAGTAAATGTGAATAAAAGCAAGGTTATTAGGTACAGTAGGGTTGAGGGTCAAGTCAATTGGGAGGTAAGTTTGAATGGAGAAAAACTGGAGGAAGTAAAGTGTTTTAGATATCTGGGAGTGGATCTGGCAGCGGATGGAACCATGGAAGCGGAAGTGAATCATAGGGTGGGGGAGGGGACGAAAATCCTGGGAGCCTTGAAGAATGTGTGGAAGTCGAGAACATTATCTCGGAAAGCAAAAATGGGTATGTTTGAAGGAATAGTGTTTTCAACAATGTTGTATGGTTGCGAGGCGTGGGCTATGGATAGAGTTGTGCGCAGGAGGGTGGATGTTCTGGAAATGAGATGCTTGAGGACAATGTGTCGGGTGAGGTGGTTTGATCGAGTAAGTAACGTAAGGGTAAGAGAAAGGTTTGGAAATAAAAAGAGCGTGGTTGAGAGAGCAGAAGAGGGTGTTTTGAAATGGTTTGGGCACATGGAGAGAATGAGTGAGGAAAGATTGACCAAGAGGATATAAGTGTCGGAGGTGGAGGGAACGAGGAGAAGTGGTTGACCAAATTGGAGGTGGAAAGATGGAGTGAAAAAGATTTTGTGTGATCGGGGCCTGAACATGCAGGAGGGTGAAAGGAGGGCAAGGAATAGAGTGAATTGGATCGATGTGGTATACCGGGGTTGACGTGCTGTCAGTTGATTAAATCAGGGCATGTGAAGCGTCTGGGGTAAACCATGGAAAGCTGTGTAGGTATGTATATTTGCGTGTGTGGACGTGTATGTATATACATGTGTATGGGGGTGGGTTGGGCCATTTCTTTCGTCTGTTTCCTTGCGCTACCTCGCAAACGCGGGAGACAACGACAAAGCAAAAAAAAAAAAAAAAAGATATATATATATATATATAAATATATATATATATATATATATATATATATATATATATATATATATATATATATATATATATATATATATATATATATATATATATATATATATACAATATATCCCTGGGGATAGGGGAGAAAGAATACCTCCCAAGGTACAAGGAGGGGAGGGTTTCTGGCCCCCCGCTCCCCTCCCGCTTAGTCGCCTTCAACGACACGCGAGGAATGCGTGGGAGGTATTCTTTCTCCCCTATCCCCAGGGATATATTGTATATATATATATATATATATATATATATATATATATATATATATATATATATATATATACATATATATATATATATATATATATATATTTATATATATATATATATAAATATATATATATATATATATATATATATATATATATATATATATATATATATATATATATATATATATATATATATATATACAATATATCCCTGGGGATAGGGGAGAAAGAATACCTCCCACGCTTTCCTCGCGTGTCGTTGAAGGCGACTAAGCGGGAGGGGAGCGGGGGGCCAGAAACCCTCCCCTCCTTGTATCTTAACTTTCTAAAAGGGGAAAAAGAAGAAGGAGTCACGCGGGGAGTGCTCATCCTCCTAGAAGGCTCAGATTGGGGTGTCTAAATGTGTGTGGATGTAACCAAGATGAGAAAAAAGGAGAGATAGTTAGTATGTTTGAGGAAAGGAAACTGGATGTTTTGGCTCTGAGTGAAACGAAGCTTAAGGGTAAAGGGGAAGAGTGGATTGGAAATGTTTTGGGAGTAAAGTCAGGGGTTAGTGAGAGGACAAAAGCAAGTGAAGGAGTAACACTACTCCTGAAACAGGAGTTGTGGGAGTATGTGATTGAGTGTAAGAAATTAAATTCTAGATTGATATGGGTAAAATTGAAAGTTAATGAGGAGAGATGAGTGATTATTGGTGCATATGCACCTGGGCATGAGAAGAAAGATCATGAGAGGCAAGTGTTTTGGGAGCAGCTGAATGAGTGTGTTAGTGATTTTGATGCACAAGACCGGGTTATAGTGATGGGTGATTTGATTGCAAAGGTGAGTAATGTGGCAGTTGAAGGAATAATTATTATACATGGGGTGTTCAGTGTCGTAAATGGAAATGGTGAAGAGATTGTAGATTTATGTGCTGAAAAGGACGGGTGATTGGGAATACCTGGTTTAAAAAGCGAGATATACATAAGTATACGTATTAAGAAGGAAAGATGGCCAGAGAGCTTTATTGGATTACGTGTTAATTGATAGGCGCGCGAAAGAGACACTTTTGGATGTTAATGTGCTGAAAGGTGCAACTGGAGGGAAGTCTGATCATTATGTTGTGGAGGCGAAGGTGAAGATTTGTAGGGGTTTTCAGAAAAGAAGATAGAATGTTGGGGTGAAGAGAGTGGTGAGAGCAAGTGAGCTTGGGGTGAGAGAGTATCATTAAATTCTAGGGAGAATAAAAAGATGTTTTGGAAGGAGGTAAATAAAGTGCTTAAGACAAGGGAGCAAATGGGAACTTCAGTGAAGGAGGCTAATGGGGAGGTGATAACAAGTAGTGGTGATGTGAGAAGGAGATGGAGTGAGTATTTTGAAGATTTGTTGAATGTGTTTGATGATAGAGTGGCATATATAGGGTGTTTTGGTCGAGGTGGTGTGCAAAAGTGAGAGGGTTAGGGAAAATGATTTGGTAAACAGAGAAGAGGTAGTAAAAGATTTGCGGAAAATGAAACCGGCAAGGCAGCTGATTTGGATGGTATTGCAGTAGAATTTATTAAAAAGGGGGTGACTGTATTGTTGACTGGTTGGTAAGGTTATTTAATGTATGTATGACTCATGGTGAGGTGCCTGAGGATTGGCGGAATGCGTGCATAGTGCCATTGTACAAAGGCAAAGGGGATAAGAGTGAGTGCTCAATTTACAGAGGTATAAGTTTGTTGAGTATTCCTGGTAAATTATATGGGAGGATATTGATTGAGAGGGTGAAGGTATGTACAGAGCATCAGATTGGGGAAGAGCAGTGTGGTTTCAGAAGTGGTAGAGGATGTGTGGATCAGGTGTTTGCTTTGAAGAATGTATGTGAGAAATACTTAGAAAAGCAAATGGATTTGTATGTAGCATTTATGGATCTGGAGAAGGCATATGATAGAGTTAATAGAGATGCTCTGTGGAAGGTATTAAGAATATATGGTGTGGGAGGCAAGTTGTTAGAAGCAGTGAAAAGTTTTTATCGAGGATGTAAGGCATGTGTACGTGTAGGAAGAGAGGAAAGTGATTGGTTCTCAGTGAATGTAGGTTTGCGGCAGGGGTGTGTGATGTCCCCATGGTTGTTTAATTTGTTTATGGATGGGGTTGTTAGGGAGGTGAATGCAAGAGTTTTGGAAAGAGGGGCAAGTATGAAGTCTGTTGGGGATGAGAGAGCTTGGGAAGTGAGTCAGTTGTTGTTCGCTGATGATACAGCACTGGTGGCTGATTCATGTGAGAAACTGCAGAAGCTGGTGACTGAGTTTGGTAAAGTGTGTGAAGAAGAAAGTTAAGAGTAAATGTGAATAAGAGCAAGGTTATTAGGTACAGTAGGGTTGAGGGTCAAGTCAATTGGGAGGTGAGTTTGAATGGAGAAAAACTGGAGGAAGTGAAGTGTTTTAGATATCTGGGAGTGGATCTGGCAGCGGATGGAACCATGGAAGCGGAAGTGGATCATAGGGTGGGGGAGGGGGCGAAAATTCTGGGAGCCTTGAAGAATGTGTGGAAGTCGAGAACATTATCTCGGAAAGCAAAAATGGGTATGTTTGAAGGAATAGTGGTTCCAACAATGTTGTATGGTTGCGAGGCGTGGGCTATGGATAGAGTTGTGCGCAGGAGGATGGATGTGCTAGAAATGAGATGTTTGAGGACAATGTGTGGTGTGAGGTGGTTTGATCGAGTAAGTAACGTAAGGGTAAGAGAGATGTGTGGAAATAAAAGAGCGTGGTTGAGAGAGCAGAAGAGGGTGTTTTAAAATGGTTTGGGCACATGGAGAGAATGAGTGAGGAAAGATTGACCAAGAGGATATATGTGTCGGAGGTGGAGGGAACGAGGAGAAGAGGGAGACCAAATTGGAGGTGGAAAGATGGAGTGAAAAAGATTTTGTGTGATCGGGGCCTGAACATGCAGGAGGGTGAAAGGAGGGCAAGGAATAGAGTGAATTGGAGCGATGTGGTATACAGGGGTTGACGTGCTGTCAGTGGATTGAATCAAGGCATGTGAAGCGTCCGGGGTAAACCATGGAAAGCTGTGTAGGTATGTATATTTGTGTGTGTGGACGTGTGTATGTACATGTTTATGGGGGGGGTTGGGCCATTTCTTTCGTCTGTTTCCTTGCGCTACCTCGCAAACGCGGGAGACAGCGACAAAGTATAAAAAAAAAAAAAAAAAAAAAATATATATATATATATATATATATATATATTTATATATAATAATATATATATATATATATATATATATATATATATTTAATATATATATATATATATATATATATACATATATATATATATATATATATATTATATATAGATATATATATATATATATATATAATATATATATATATATATATATATATATATATATATTGTATTTTAACTCTCTAAAATGGGAAACAGAAGGAGTCACGCGGGGAGTGCTCATGCTCCTCGTAGACTAGGATTGGGTGTCTAAATGTGTGTGGATGTAACCAAGATGTGAAATACGGAGAGATAGGTAGTATGTTTGAGGAATAAGGAAACATGGATGTTTTGGCTCTGAGTGAAACGAAGCTCAAGGGTAAAGGGGAAGAGTGGTTTGGGAATGTCTTGGAGTAAAGTCAGGGGTTAGTGAGAGTGGCAGTTGAGGGAATAATTGGTATACATGGGGTGTTCAGTGTTGTAAATGGAAATGGTGACGAGCTTGTAGATTTATGTGCTGAAAAAGGACTGGTGATTGGGAATACCTGGTTTAAAAAGCGGATATACATAAGTATACGTATGTATGTAGGAGAGATGGCCAGAGAGCGTTATTGGATTACGTGTTAATTGACAGGCGCGCGAAAAGAGAGACTTTTGGATGTTAATGTGCTGAGAGGTGCAACTGGAGGATGTCATCATTATCTTGTGGAGGCTAAGGTGAAGATTTGATGGGTTTTCAGAAAAGATGAGTGAATGTTGGGGTGAAGAGGGTCGTGAGAGTAAGTGAGCTTGGGAAAAAGACTTGTGTGAGGAAGTAACCAGGATGAGACTGAGTACAGAATGGAAAATGGTGAGAACAATGGAAGTAAGGGGAGTGGGGGAGGAATGGGATGTATTTAGGGAATCAGTGATGGAGTGCGCAAAAGATGCTTGTGGCATGAGAAGCGTGGGAGGTGGGTGATTTAGAAAGGGTAGTGAGTGGTGGGATGAAGAAGTAAGAGTATTAAAGTGAAAGAGAAGAGAGGCATTTGGACAATTTTTGCAGGGAAAAAATGCAATTGAGTGGGAGATGTATAAAAGAAAGAGACAGGAGGTCAAGAGAAAGGTGCAAGAGGTGAAAAAGAGGGCAAATGAGAGTTGGGGTGTGAGAGTATCATTAAATTTTAGGGAGAATAAAAAGATGTTTTGGAAGGAGGTAAATAAAGTGCGTAAGACAAGGGAGCAAATGGGAACTTCAGTGAAGGGGGCTAATTAGGAGGTGATAACAAGTAGTGGTTGATGTGAGAAGGAGATGGAGTGAGTATTTTGAAGGTTTTTTTGAATGTGTTTGATGATAGAGTGGCAGATATAGGGTGTTTTGGTCGAGGTGGTGTGCAAAGTGAGAGGGTTAGGGAAAATGATTTAGTAAACAGACAAGAGGTAGTAAAGCTTTGCGGAAGATGAAAACCGGCAAGGCAGAAGGTTTCGATGGTATTGCAGTTGAATCTATTAAAAAAGGGGGTGACTGTATTGTTGACTGGTTGGTAAGGTTATTTAATGTATGTGAGACTCATGGTGAGGTGCTTGAGGATTGGCGGAATGTGTACATAGTGCCATTGTACAAAGGCAAAGGGAATAAGAGTGAGTGCTCAAATTACAGAGGTATAAGTTTGTTAAGTATTCCTGGTAAATTATATGGGAGGGTATTGATTGAGAGGGTGAAGGCATGTACAGAGCATCAGATTGGGGAAGAGCAGTGTGGTCTCAGAAGTGGTAGAGGATGTGTGGATCAAGTGTTTCCTTTGAAGAATGTATGTGAGAAATACTTAGAAAAGCAAATGGATTTGTATGTAGCATTTATGAATCTGGAGAAGGCATATGACAGAGGTGATAGAGACGCTCTGTGGAAGGTATTAAGAATATATGGTGTGGGAGGCATGTTGTTAGAAGCAGTGAAAAGTTTTTATCGATGATGTAACGCATGTGTACGTGTAGGAAGAGAGGAAAGTGATTGGTTCTCAGTAAATGTATGTTTGCGGCAGGGGTGTATGATGTCTCCATGGTTGTTTAATTTGTTTATGGATGGTGTTGTTAGGGAGGTGAATGCAAGAGTTTTGGAAAGAGGGGCAAGTATGAAGTCTGTTGTGGATGAGAGAGCTTGGGAAGTGAGTCAGTTGTTGTTCGCTGATGATACAGCGCTGGTGGCTGATTCATGTGAGAAACTGCAGAAGCTGGTGACTGAGTTTGGTAAAGTGTGTGAAAGAAGAAAGTTAAGAGTAAATGTGAATAAAAGCAAGGTTATTAGGTACAGTAGGGTTGAGGGTCAAGTCAATTGGGAGGTAAGTTTGAATGGAGAAAAACTGGAGGAAGTAAAGTGTTTTAGATATCTGGGAGTGGATCTGGCAGCGGATGGAACCATGGAAGCGGAAGTGAATCATAGGGTGGGGGAGGGGACGAAAATCCTGGGAGCCTTGAAGAATGTGTGGAAGTCGAGAACATTATCTCGGAAAGCAAAAATGGGTATGTTTGAAGGAATAGTGTTTTCAACAATGTTGTATGGTTGCGAGGCGTGGGCTATGGATAGAGTTGTGCGCAGGAGGGTGGATGTTCTGGAAATGAGATGCTTGAGGACAATGTGTCGGGTGAGGTGGTTTGATCGAGTAAGTAACGTAAGGGTAAGAGAAAGGTTTGGAAATAAAAAGAGCGTGGTTGAGAGAGCAGAAGAGGGTGTTTTGAAATGGTTTGGGCACATGGAGAGAATGAGTGAGGAAAGATTGACCAAGAGGATATAAGTGTCGGAGGTGGAGGGAACGAGGAGAAGTGGTTGACCAAATTGGAGGTGGAAAGATGGAGTGAAAAAGATTTTGTGTGATCGGGGCCTGAACATGCAGGAGGGTGAAAGGAGGGCAAGGAATAGAGTGAATTGGATCGATGTGGTATACCGGGGTTGACGTGCTGTCAGTTGATTAAATCAGGGCATGTGAAGCGTCTGGGGTAAACCATGGAAAGCTGTGTAGGTATGTATATTTGCGTGTGTGGACGTGTATGTATATACATGTGTATGGGGGTGGGTTGGGCCATTTCTTTCGTCTGTTTCCTTGCGCTACCTCGCAAACGCGGGAGACAACGACAAAGCAAAAAAAAAAAAAAAAAGATATATATATATATATATAAATATATATATATATATATATATATATATATATATATATATATATATATATATATATATATATATATATATATATATATATATATATATATACAATATATCCCTGGGGATAGGGGAGAAAGAATACCTCCCAAGGTACAAGGAGGGGAGGGTTTCTGGCCCCCCGCTCCCCTCCCGCTTAGTCGCCTTCAACGACACGCGAGGAATGCGTGGGAGGTATTCTTTCTCCCCTATCCCCAGGGATATATTGTATATATATATATATATATATATATATATATATATATATATATATATATATATATATACATATATATATATATATATATATATATATTTATATATATATATATATAAATATATATATATATATATATATATATATATATATATATATATATATATATATATATATATATATATATATATATATATACAATATATCCCTGGGGATAGGGGAGAAAGAATACCTCCCACGCTTTCCTCGCGTGTCGTTGAAGGCGACTAAGCGGGAGGGGAGCGGGGGGCCAGAAACCCTCCCCTCCTTGTATCTTAACTTTCTAAAAGGGGAAAAAGAAGAAGGAGTCACGCGGGGAGTGCTCATCCTCCTAGAAGGCTCAGATTGGGGTGTCTAAATGTGTGTGGATGTAACCAAGATGAGAAAAAAGGAGAGATAGTTAGTATGTTTGAGGAAAGGAAACTGGATGTTTTGGCTCTGAGTGAAACGAAGCTTAAGGGTAAAGGGGAAGAGTGGATTGGAAATGTTTTGGGAGTAAAGTCAGGGGTTAGTGAGAGGACAAAAGCAAGTGAAGGAGTAACACTACTCCTGAAACAGGAGTTGTGGGAGTATGTGATTGAGTGTAAGAAATTAAATTCTAGATTGATATGGGTAAAATTGAAAGTTAATGAGGAGAGATGAGTGATTATTGGTGCATATGCACCTGGGCATGAGAAGAAAGATCATGAGAGGCAAGTGTTTTGGGAGCAGCTGAATGAGTGTGTTAGTGATTTTGATGCACAAGACCGGGTTATAGTGATGGGTGATTTGATTGCAAAGGTGAGTAATGTGGCAGTTGAAGGAATAATTATTATACATGGGGTGTTCAGTGTCGTAAATGGAAATGGTGAAGAGATTGTAGATTTATGTGCTGAAAAGGACGGGTGATTGGGAATACCTGGTTTAAAAAGCGAGATATACATAAGTATACGTATTAAGAAGGAAAGATGGCCAGAGAGCTTTATTGGATTACGTGTTAATTGATAGGCGCGCGAAAGAGACACTTTTGGATGTTAATGTGCTGAAAGGTGCAACTGGAGGGAAGTCTGATCATTATGTTGTGGAGGCGAAGGTGAAGATTTGTAGGGGTTTTCAGAAAAGAAGATAGAATGTTGGGGTGAAGAGAGTGGTGAGAGCAAGTGAGCTTGGGGTGAGAGAGTATCATTAAATTCTAGGGAGAATAAAAAGATGTTTTGGAAGGAGGTAAATAAAGTGCTTAAGACAAGGGAGCAAATGGGAACTTCAGTGAAGGAGGCTAATGGGGAGGTGATAACAAGTAGTGGTGATGTGAGAAGGAGATGGAGTGAGTATTTTGAAGATTTGTTGAATGTGTTTGATGATAGAGTGGCATATATAGGGTGTTTTGGTCGAGGTGGTGTGCAAAAGTGAGAGGGTTAGGGAAAATGATTTGGTAAACAGAGAAGAGGTAGTAAAAGCTTTGCGGAAAATGAAAACCGGCAAGGCAGCAGGTTTGGATGGTATTGCAGTGGAATTTATTAAAAAAGGGGGTGACTGTATTGTTGACTGGTTGGTAAGGTTATTTAATGTATGTATGACTCATGGTGAGGTGCCTGAGGATTGGCGGAATGCGTGCATAGTGCCATTGTACAAAGGCAAAGGGGATAAGAGTGAGTGCTCAATTTACAGAGGTATAAGTTTGTTGAGTATTCCTGGTAAATTATATGGGAGGATATTGATTGAGAGGGTGAAGGTATGTACAGAGCATCAGATTGGGGAAGAGCAGTGTGGTTTCAGAAGTGGTAGAGGATGTGTGGATCAGGTGTTTGCTTTGAAGAATGTATGTGAGAAATACTTAGAAAAGCAAATGGATTTGTATGTAGCATTTATGGATCTGGAGAAGGCATATGATAGAGTTAATAGAGATGCTCTGTGGAAGGTATTAAGAATATATGGTGTGGGAGGCAAGTTGTTAGAAGCAGTGAAAAGTTTTTATCGAGGATGTAAGGCATGTGTACGTGTAGGAAGAGAGGAAAGTGATTGGTTCTCAGTGAATGTAGGTTTGCGGCAGGGGTGTGTGATGTCCCCATGGTTGTTTAATTTGTTTATGGATGGGGTTGTTAGGGAGGTGAATGCAAGAGTTTTGGAAAGAGGGGCAAGTATGAAGTCTGTTGGGGATGAGAGAGCTTGGGAAGTGAGTCAGTTGTTGTTCGCTGATGATACAGCACTGGTGGCTGATTCATGTGAGAAACTGCAGAAGCTGGTGACTGAGTTTGGTAAAGTGTGTGAAAGAAGAAAGTTAAGAGTAAATGTGAATAAGAGCAAGGTTATTAGGTACAGTAGGGTTGAGGGTCAAGTCAATTGGGAGGTGAGTTTGAATGGAGAAAAACTGGAGGAAGTGAAGTGTTTTAGATATCTGGGAGTGGATCTGGCAGCGGATGGAACCATGGAAGCGGAAGTGGATCATAGGGTGGGGGAGGGGGCGAAAATTCTGGGAGCCTTGAAGAATGTGTGGAAGTCGAGAACATTATCTCGGAAAGCAAAAATGGGTATGTTTGAAGGAATAGTGGTTCCAACAATGTTGTATGGTTGCGAGGCGTGGGCTATGGATAGAGTTGTGCGCAGGAGGATGGATGTGCTAGAAAAGAGATGTTTGAGGACAATGTGTGGTGTGAGGTGGTTTGATCGAGTAAGTAACGTAAGGGTAAGAGAGATGTGTGGAAATAAAAAGCTTTTTACTACCTCTTCTCTGTTTACCAAATCATTTTCCCTAACCCTCTCACTTTGCACACCACCTCGACCAAAACACCCTATATCTGCCACTCTATCATCAAACACATTCAATGATAATATATATATATATATATATATATATATATATATATATATATATATATATATATATATATATATATATATATATATATATATATATATATATATATATATATATATATACATATATATATATATATATATATATATATATATATATATATATATATATATATATATATATATATATATATATATATATACATATATATATATATATTCCTATGAGTCCACGGGGAAAATGAAACACGGAAAATTGTGATCCTTTCCAATATATATATATATATATATATATATATATATATATATATATATATATATATATATATATATATATATATATATATATATATATATATATATATATATATATATATATATATATATATATATATATATATATTTATATGTATATATATATATATATGTATATATATATATATATATATATATATATATATATATATATATATATATATATATATATATATATATATATATATATATATATATATATGAGTTTCCCATTTTAGAAAGTTAATACAAGGAGGGGAGGATTTCTGGCCCCCCGCTCCCGTCCCCTCTAGTCGCTTTCTACGACACGCGAGGAATACGTGGGAAGCATTCTTTCACCCCTATCCCCAGGGATAATATACATATATATATACACATACACATACACACACACACACACACACACGCACATATACACACACACACACACACATACATATATATACATATGAAAAATGTAAGAAACAATTTAGAAAACTGAAACTTCTAGCTTGAAATGAATGAAAAAAAATGAATGTCACATAATGGCTCAACCTCTGGCTATGGAAAAAAGAAAATGTATAATTTATTTACACAAACGTCAATAGCAGTTCTCATCAATTTAACCACTGTATCAATAAGCTTCAATGTCTAAGCTACATTTTTTCTCCAATTTCACTATTTTCCTTCACATTTTCAATTGTGTCTGAAGGTTCTACTTCAAGAGTGATTGTTTTTCCAGTAAGGGTCTTCACATCTTGGTTACATCCACACACATTTAGGCACCCCACTCTGAGCCTTCGAGGAGGATGCTTTACTTGTGGTGCTGACTTCCGGCCACTTGGTTCAGCGCAGTGTGGCGCAGACGGAGGCCAGATGAACCAAACGCTGTATTGCCGTAGTCGTTCTCTCTCGTCGCTACCTGGCTGGCTTGCCACTGGTTGCTCGAGTCTTTTCCGTAGGATCGCGCCCTTAGTTCACTTTCTCGTCATGTGGTGGTAAACTCCATAAGCCTTTCCGGCAGTCGCAAATATCCTTCCATGATTTTTTTTTTTTTGGTTTTCTAGTTGAGACGGCATAGGCAAATGTGGGTCTTACTCAGGTCTTATCTCATTCACGGGTTGATGAACAGCTTAAGTGAACTGAGTGTGGAGTGGCGTCTGTGGTGGTGGCTCGTTTCGTCCCCATGACAGCTCCAACACAATAGCCCTCGTCTGCATATACATATATACATATACATATATACATATACATATATACATATATACATCATCTCATTACCCTATCACTCATACATATGATAGAGTTGATAGAGATGCTCTGTGGAAGGTATTAAGAATATATGGTGTGGGAGGAAAGTTGTTAGAAGCAGTGAAAAGTTTTTATCGAGGATGTAAGGCATGTGTACGTGTAGGAAGAGAGGAAAGTGATTGGTTCTCAGTGAATGTAGGTTTGCGGCAGGGGTGTGTGATGTCTCCATGGTTGTTTAATTTGTTTATGGATGGGGTTGTTAGGGAGGTAAATGCAAGAGTTTTGGAAAGAGGGGCAAGTATGAAGTCTGTTGGGGATGAGAGAGCTTGGGAAGTGAGTCAGTTGTTGTTCGCTGATGATACAGCGCTGGTGGCTGATTCATGTGAGAAACTGCAGAAGCTGGTGACTGAGTTTGGTAAAGTGTGTGGAAGAAGAAAGTTAAGAGTAAATGTGAATAAGAGCAAGGTTATTAGGTACAGTAGGGTTGAGGGTCAAGTCAATTGGGAGGTGAGTTTGAATGGAGAAAAACTGGAGGAAGTGAAGTGTTTTAGATATCTGGGAGTGGATCTGGCAGCGGATGGAACCATGGAAGCGGAAGTGGATCATAGGGTGGGGGAGGGGGCGAAAATTCTGGGGGCCTTGAAGAATGTGTGGAAGTCGAGAACATTATCTCGGAAAGCAAAAATGGGTATGTTTGAAGGAATAGTGGTTCCAACAATGTTGTATGGTTGCGAGGCGTGGGCTATGGATAGAGTTGTGCGCAGGAGGATGGATGTGCTGGAAATGAGATGTTTGAGGACAATGTGTGGTGTGAGGTGGTTTGATCGAGTGAGTAACGTAAGGGTAAGAGAGATGTGTGGAAATAAAAAGAGCGTGGTTGAGAGAGCAGAAGAGGGTGTTTTGAAGTTGTTTGGGCACATGGAAAGAATGAGTGAGGAAAGATTGACCAAGAGGATATATGTGTCGGAGGTGGAGGGAACGAGGAGAAGAGGGAGACCAAATTGGAGGTGGAAAGATGGAGTGAAAAAGATTTTGTGTGATCGGGGCCTGAACATGCAGGAGGGTGAAAGGAGGGCAAGGAATAGAGTGAATTGGAGCGATGTGGTATACCGGGGTTGACGTGCTGTCAGTGGATTGTATCAAGGCATGTGAAGCGTCTGGGGTAAACCATGGAAAGCTGTGTAGGTATGTATATTTGCGTGTGTGGACGTATGTATATACATGTGTATGGGGGGGGGGGGTTGGGCCATTTCTTTCGTCTGTTTCCTTGCGCTACCTCGCAAACGCGGGAGACAGCGACTAAGTATAAGAAAAAAAAAATTTATGAGATAAAGAAAAGGTGGAATAGAAGAGTTTAGTAAATAAAACAGGAAAGAAAGATTCTTTCTGTTTTATTTGGTTAGGATATTTTCCATCTTCTTGTTCCTACTTCGGGTCTTAACATGTGCGTAAAAACCATTTCATTGAAATTCATTGAAATTTTGTTTAAGTGTGCCATAAACCTCAGGATGTCATGACCACTGTGTCCACGAGACCAAGCTAGAGAACCAAGTCACAAGGATTATATTCTAATGTTACTCTCAGGATAGGTACAAGTTTCTCGGCCTGCCAGCGAGTTGACATTTGAAACAAAAGATATTTCTAAAGTGAATATTCAGAAACTTCTTATCATTCTTTAAGGAAGGGAATTCTGTTGGCTGTTTGCTAGCACTGGCTGCACCTACACCAAGTCCTCCTGACACCGTAACTACAAACGACAGTCGTTGCAGCTGCCGGCTGTTCGGGTCATGGCACTTGTAAGCTGAGACTCGGTTGGGAAAAAACGAAAAAGTGTATTTTGGCCATGTGAACCGAGAGACCAGTAGGAGGCACCGGCACCAATCATTAACCATGGCACTAGTTATATAGACTTTATACCATTGGGAGCAGCAGGTGATGCTGGAGCGGTCCAGGGCACTGGGTCAGGGCTGCCACTATCAACCCTCACTTCCAGCACTGAAACACATTTATGTATCATAAACTTAATAGATTAGATAAGGTAAAGACACCAACCATTAGCTTCCCTTCTTTATGATCCAAGGCTTTTCATGTGTAAGGTAGAATATAAGAGGTACTACAGGTCAGGTAGGATACATTAGAGAGAACACGTGGGGTAGAATATGTCATGTACACTATATACAGAAAAGTATGTAAGGTTTCGTATGTAAGATAAAAGATGTGAATGGTTATGAGTTAGATAAGTTATGTGTGGCCGAAAATGTGGCTCAGAAAATGTGAGGTAAAATACAGTCGCAAGAAAAAAATCACGATTATACCAGCACGTTCTCTTCGTCACTGAACCATAAGGAAAGTGTGCGTGGGATATGCATATTTCAACCTCTTATCTGACATTAATGCAAAAATTATTCATATCTTTAGCTTAGTTAACGAGTGTTTGTCATGATGGCTTAGCGACTCCCACAGGACTGTCAACCCGAGATGCAAGCGACACAAGCCCTCCGCCCTCATGTCTAGCTATTTGACTCGTGTTTGTCATCTGGGAAGCCAATTGTCATGCAAAATTTACCCTTGACACTCCATTTTGAGAAGAAGAGTTAGATTTTCATTCCTAACTCATATGACGAAGCTACCAGAGCTTCCCGTGCAGCAGTGTGTCCGCCCGTGTAGTGTACTCATGGTGGTACGTTCGTTTAGCGTCCGCTCGTTGGTTATCTAGCTCTTAGGTGTGCACCTGTTTGTCCACCATCTGTTTATCGTTCGTACGTTTACTGTTAGGGTCAACTTAGCGTTTGTCCGTTTAGCGTTCGTCTGCTTACTGTCAGTCCGTTTGCCATCCATTACTCTGGCGTTCGTTTGTTTATCGTCCGTCTGTTTTAACCTCTGTTCTTATACCATCTCTCCGGTTAGTGTTCATATATCTACCGTCCGTCTGTTATGCGTCCGTTCCTTTAGCGTTTGTCTGTTCGGGGTTCATGTGTTTGTTTGTACGGTATCTGTCTGTTCGAAGGACGTCTGTCTGGTGTACTGCGCCAACTTGAGCTGTTCATAACTAGGCCTTATAAGTTTAGACTTCGATACCAGATTTCTTAGACAAGATCGATAAATTATCCAGAACCTTTTAAAATCATGGTCAGCAGGTGTGATTGCTCGGCCATGTGAGAGAGAAAACCCAAACAAATCTGAAAGAATTGCAATTTCATAAATGGCCTTCGAGGATATATAATCTCAGACAAGATCAGTGAGTAAATTTTACGAGCACTATTGAATAAAGCTGTTGGATATAGCCTCTCACCTGAGTGTAAGTGGCACCTCCAGGTATTATTGGACTCCTCGACGGGATTGTCCTTACAATAATCGCCAGGACTGCAAATATCATCCTCACCTACATCATTCACAACCATCACTCTTGTATTTGCAGTAACACGACACTATCATTAGAACCAGTGGTGACCACTGTTGCTCTCACCACCAGCACCATCGTCACTACCACTGCTAACATTCGTGTTCCCACCATCAAGCAACCAGATCCACAACTCTCCCACAACCCCATCATAACCAGCACCATAACCCTACCACCATCACCAATATCCCGACTACTATAACAAGAGCCATAACCCTAAGATAACAGGTACCACTACCCCT
Source organism: Panulirus ornatus (assembly GCF_036320965.1). Taxonomy (NCBI): domain Eukaryota; kingdom Metazoa; phylum Arthropoda; class Malacostraca; order Decapoda; family Palinuridae; genus Panulirus; species Panulirus ornatus. The sequence continues at coordinate 37,700,461 of NC_092235.1, read as the reverse complement.
TAACCCACTCCCACAACCATTACTACTACTTTACCACCACCTGTAGCACCACTACCACAACCAGTACCACTACCCTACCACCATAACTACAACAACCAGCACCACTAGTCTAGCACCACCAGCAGCCCCAGCATAACCTCCACCATTAGCATTACCATTATCAATGATACCACCATCCCAACCATTTCCCTTAACACCAGTATTGTTACAACCACAATTATCGTCACCACAGATTTGCTAGCGTTTACATAACTGCCACTCATCACTACAGCCACCACCATAATCACCAATGAAACCACCGCTATCTCATCCTCCATTTGTCAGCTTCCTCACCCGATCTCCTTGTCTCTGTCCCCCAACCACACAACAAGGCTGCCACTACTCGTCACTACCATATCTTTAGCTTTGATGTCTGCCGTCGTCTTCGCTCAGTAAGCGGTGTATGTGCTTACTGAAGTACAGTACCTTTCTTTGTTTCACGGGTCTTGAGTCTCGCAACTCTGAAGCCATCCGATTAATAAAATCTTTTATCCTCTACAACTTAACTTCTTCATCCTCTAAAGCTTCGCTTTCAGGTTCTGTTTATTTCACTTCATTTCCTCCAACTATGTAGAACTCAGACTTTTGACCTCCTATCACGAGACGTTGTTTTCTTCATACCCACTCGCTGAATTCCTCTATGGACGAAATTTCAACTCAGATCTCACAGAATCTTGGCTCTCCTCGTCTTGAGCCCTGTGGAATTGAGAGCTTTTCTTCATCTCTCCTTAATGATCTGGGACAAGTAACTATGCACCCAGCACGATTCCCTGATCGTCATGACTATTCCTCCCGAATACTAGAACTTTTTGTTCCATATCTTCCCAGTAGAGATGAGCTGTTCCTACCCCCTTAAGATTTTCCCACCAAAGGCTTATCTTATTCACTTTTGAGTACGACCTTCCATTATCTCTCAGGCAAAACGTCAACTCTGGCACTATATGGAGAGCTTAATGATCTCCCTTGGGACCATTATTGCTTTGCTGGCCGCGATACATGTAGCTGTGCTGACCGTATACAACACTTCATCGTGGCAGGGATGGAATCATACGTCACCTCTTCAAATCAATCTATAGCCCCTCCATCATGATTTGATTGCTCTTTCTCAGAGGCCTGTCGCATCAAGGACACAGCGTATTAGGCCTTGAAACGTTTTTCCTTTCTTGAATTCCATTGCATCTCCACTTATAGTGTGAACCATTGTGAAACCGTTTTTCGTAGAGTCAAGGAGTGTTTGATAAAAGATGGTGCTCTGATCTGAATTCTTCTACTGGAAAATCTTTCTGGACCGTGACCATAAGTGTCATCAGTAACTTCTGTAATTCTGCCTTTTCTCTTCTTTTCAGAATCATAGAGCCCTTCTTTCCGGCATCAATTTTCGTTTAATTCTTCTATGGTTACTTCCACTTCTTGCACACACCCTACTACAACCGCCTCCTCTCACTGAGCCTACGTCTCTCCCTACTTATCATTCTCGCACCAGGTGTTCCCAGTACTCTCTCGGGTATAGAGGGCAAGGCATTTGGTCTGGGTGGCATTCCTTCTCGTGCGTCAAAGTATCGTGCCTCTCAGTTGACTCAGATTCGCCTATTTCGTATTAGTTTGAACATACACATTTTAGGAAGCTTGCGTTTGGAGTCCATTCCTTAGACAGAAAACTGATCTAAACCTCTTGACCATTGCTTCATCGCTCTCACTTCTGTCTCCAAAGTCTTTTAAACTCTAATGAATTCACCTTAGCACTTAGAATCATTTTCCCTTCTTTCATATCGTCAGCAAGGCTTTCGCGGTGCAACTTCCACTTGCGCAACACTCCTTATTTCTAACAATTTTTGACAATCAGAAAAATCATCCGCTAATTTGATTATTTCAAACATATTTTCAACATGTTTAAGATACTTTCAAACACTCATGCAACACTCTCACACTTCTCTAACACGCCTTTGACAGATTAATAATACTTGATCAGCACTATTACAACACTTAAACTCTCTGATTAGCATTAAAACGCCAGCACCTGAACATTGTTTTAACATCTCCGACAACTTCTACAACATCACTACTAGCAACATCGCCACCTGCAAGTCTCCCCTGGCAAAAAAGAAAAGTTGCCATCAGCTACAGAGGCAGCGCCCAGGAACAACACTGAGGAACATCAGTAACGGTACCACCACCAGCAACAATAGTATTATAACAACAGTATTAACACCAACACCAACAGTGGCAACACTGCCAACACATACTACAGCCATCATCACTATGACGTACGAGAATAACAGTCACGTTAGCAGCGGAGCCATCACTCTCCACCATCCTCTCTCTGTCTCTCTCCTCCACCAACTCTCCGTCTCTCTCCACCACCCTTCTGCGTCTCTCTCCACCACCCACTCTGCGTTGCTCTCCACAACCCGCTCTCCGTCTCTCTCCATCACCCACTCCACGTCTCTCTCCACCACCCACTCTCCGTCTCTCTCTACCACTCACTCTCCGTCACTCGCCACCACCCTCCAGGTACACTTGCCGCGTGTCTCACAAGGAATACTCTTTCTTATAGATAATGACAGATTAAACTCTGAAAAAAGTTTATTTTTTCCAGCGGTTGACTCGTGTCAATAGACGTCTTTAGATACAGTGGACACTAAGGAATCGTTCATGAGAATTATCACCGAGGCTTGAGACGTGCCTGGCCGGATTAGCACACAAAATTTTCAAGTTTTTGCCACACTAATACAGTGGCGTACACAATAGTCTTCAGAAAATATTTCTGTTTCGTTAAAGGCTTAGATACTCTCCAGTGGCTGGCTGCCTGTCACCTGTGAAATGATGTATGACATACGGTATCAAATCTATACTGGAACAGATTGGTATCTCACGGATTAGACGTGGAACTAAGATGGAATGGTTAGTGGAGAGTGAGACAAGGGGATTTAGATTAATGACTCACAGCTAATGCAGGAGGTTTTTTAGCATCGGCAAACACGATGATTTGTTTGTCGGGCCGTAACTGCTACATACCTTAGGATCTCGGCTCAGCTATGATGGTTGGTGGCCTCTGTAAGCTCAAGACTGTAGTCTATCACCCAAAGAGATGACAGATGCAGTTGAAAAATGTCTTCGTTCAGTAAACTGACTGTCTCATCAGTTGGTTAACGTTACCTGGCCTGATATTTGGAACTCTTAATTCCTGGGTGACTGCTACAATGATCATCTCTTACGTTTGGTAACTTTGCTGTACGTGTGGCAAAAGTCATGTTTGTGTAGCGTATACGTGAGGAATCTTGATGCAAAATGGGAGTGCAGGTGGGCACAATATTGAACGTGGTGAATTGCTCATATTATGGTTCGACCTTAGGAAGTCGTCATCATCGAGTATGGACTGGTAAAGTGACACTGAAGAAAATATCACACTATTTCTGGCAAGAATGTGCTGGCTTCTCCCACCGAAAACAGTTCATGATATTCAGAGTATCTTTTTGCTGGGTTAGCCATTTGATGTTATCATCGGTAACCTTTGCTGCTGTCTGTGCGATCCTCCATTTTTCCACAGCAGAGTTTCCATGTCTGTGGTGTGAATAGAAAATTTGAAGAATATCGGCTGCAATCCTCCATGAGATGACCACATTTGACTTTCTGTTTACATATGCATGGAAATCTTATCCAATATCTTTTCTTTATCCGTTGTTTATTGTAACTGAAGCCATATGTGTCTTTGTCTCTATCGCCTAAACGGTCCAGCTTCTTTTGCATCGGATTATTTATGGTAATCTGTTCCCCATTATGGTAATCTGTTCCCCATTATGGTAATCTGTTCCCCATTATGGTAATCTGTTCCCCATTATGGTAATCTGTTCCCCATTATGGTAATCTGTTCCCCATTATGGTAATCTGTTCCCCATTATGGTAATCTGTTCCCATTATGGTAATCTGTTCCCCATTATGGTAATCTGTTCCCCATTATGGTAATCTGTTCCCCATTATGGTGATCTGTTCCCCATTATGGTAATCTGTTCCCATTATGGTAATCTGTTCCCCATTATGGTAATCTGTTCCCCATTATGGTAATCTGTTCCCCATTATGGTAATCTGTTCCCATTATGGTAATCTGTTCCCCATTATGGTAATCTGTTCCCCATTATGGTAATCTGTTCCCCATTATGGTGATCTGTTCCCCATTATGGTAATCTGTTCCCATTATGGTAATCTGTTCCCCATTATGGTAATCTGTTCCCCATTATGGTAATCTGTTCCCCATTATGGTAATCTGTTCCCCATTATGGTTATCTGTTCCCCATTATGGTAATCTGTTCCCCATTATGGTAATCTGTTCCCCATTATGGTAATCTGTTCCCCATTATGGTAATCTGTTCCCATTATGGTAATCTGTTCCCCATTATGGTAATCTGTTCCCATTATGGTAATCTGTTCCCCAATATGGTAATCTGTTCCCCATTATGGTAATCTGTTCCCCATTATGGTAATCTGTTCCCCATTATGGTAATCTGTTCCCCATTATGGTAATCTGTTCCCCATTATGGTAATCTGTTCCCCATTATGGTAATCTGTTCCCATTATGGTAATCTGTTCCCCATTATGGTAATCTGTTCCCATTATGGTAATCTGTTCCCCAATATGGTAATCTGTTCCCCATTATGGTAATCTGTTCCCCATTATGGTAATCTGTTCCCCATTATGGTAATCTGTTCCCCATTATGGTAATCTGTTCCCCATTATGGTAATCTGTTCCCATTATGGTAATCTGTTCCCCATTATGGTAATCTGTTCCCATTATGGTAATCTGTTCCCATTATGGTAATCTGTTCCCCATTATGGTAATCTGTTCCCCATTATGGTGATCTGTTCCCCATTATGGTAATCTGTTCCCATTATGGTAATCTGTTCCCCATTATGGTAATCTGTTCCCATTATGGTAATCTGTTCCCATTATGGTAATCTGTTCCCCATTATGGTAATCTGTTCCCCATTATGGTAATCTGTTCCCATTATGGTAATCTGTTCCCCATTATGGTAATCTGTTCCCATTATGGTAATCTGTTCCCCATTATGGTAATCTGTTCCCATTATGGTAATCTGTTCCCATTATGGTAATCTGCTCCCCATTATGCTCGTCCAAGTCTTCTATAACCTTCATGAACGGTTTTGTTTGTTGTGCGTACTGTGATCCACCCAGCTGGACGCGCCTGGGAGTACTATCATCATGAGACATGCTCTACTATGGCGTCTGCTCTCCGCTCCTGAAACAGACTCTACAAGCCTAACTGCAGACCGCACCAGCATCATACAGGTCATGTATGACCACAGTCTACCTTGGCTTTAACTATGTGGACCCTCTCTTAATTCCTGTACGTGCATACATCTGTTGCATGGCTCTAAAAGTCATGTGCTGGACGTGCAGCAACACAATTCCATTTGAATTATGATAAGGAAGGATCCAGGTATTAAACCCATCAAAAGTACATCTTGAATATGCTTTTTCATTTCTTCTTCTCCCTTGAGAAGGAGGAGGAGGATCAACAAGAATGGCTCGAATTTACACGGTCCTGAATATCCATGTTGGAATTACGTACATATATATGCTTTATTACAGCATGTATCATGTATTATAATGATGTATGTATATGCTTTATTACAACATGTATCATGTATTATAATGATGTATGTATATGCTTTATTATAGCATGTATCATGTATTATATTGATGTATGTATATGCTTTATTACAGCATGTATCATGTATTATATTGATGTATGTATATGCTTTATTACAGCATGTATCATGTATTATAATGATGTATGTATATGCTTTATTACAACATGTATCATGTATTATAATGATGTATGTATATGCTTTATTATAGCATGTATCATGTATTATATTGATGTATGTATATGCTTTATTACAGCATGTATCATGTATTATATTGATGTATGTATATGCATTATTACAGCCTGTATTATATATCATATTGATGTATGTATATGCTTTATTACAGCATGTATCATGTATCATATTGATGTATGTATATGCTTTATTACAGCCTGTATCATATATCATATTGATGTATGTATATGCTTTATTACAGCATGTATCATATATCATACTAATGTATGTATATGCTTTATTACAGCATGTATCATGTATCATATTGATGCATGTATATGCTTTATTACAGCCTGTATCATATATCATATTGATGTATGTATATGCTTTATTACAGCCTGTATCATATATCATATTGATGTATGTATATGCTTTATTACAGCATGTATCATGTATCATATTGATGTATGTATATGCTTTATTACAGCATGTATCATATATCATACTAATGTATGTATATGCTTTATTACAGCATGTATCATATATCATACTGATGTAAGTATATGTTTTATTACAGCATGTATCATATATCACAGTGATGTACGTATATGCTTTATTACAGCGTGTATCATATATCACATTGATGTATGTATATGCTTTGTTACAGCATATATCATATATCATATTGATGTATGTATATGCTTTATTACAGCATATATCATATATCATATTGATATATGTACATGCTTTATGACAGCATGTATCATATATCCTATTGATGTGTGTATATACTTTATTACAGCATGTATCATGTATCATATTGATGTATGTATTGCTAAATTGCAGCATGTATCATTATCATATTGATGTACATATATGCCTTATTAAAGCATATATCATATATCACGCTGATGTATGTATATGCTTTATTACAGCATGTACCATATATCATATTGATGTATGTATATGCATTATTACAGCATGTATCATATATCACATTGATGTATGTATATGCATTATTACAGCATGTATCATATATCATATTGATGTATGTATATGTTTTATTACAGCATGTATCATATATCATATTGATATAAGTATATGCATTATTACAGCATCTATCATATATCATATTCTTTACCACAGCATGTATCATATATCAGATTGATATACTATATGCTTTATTACAGCATGTATCATATATCACATTGATGTATGCTACTGCTTTATTAGAGCATGTATCATATATCATGTTGATGTATTCATATCCTTTTTTACAGAATGTATCATATATCATATTGATTTACGTATATGCTATATTGCAGCATGTATCATATCTTGCAAGGATGTATGTATAGGCATTATTACAGCATGTATCATATATCACATTGATGTACGTATATGCTTTATTACAGCATGTATCATATATCATATTGATGTATGTATATATATGCTTTATTACAGCATGTATCATATATCATATTGATGTACGTATATGCTTTATTACAGCATGTATCATATATCATATTGATGTACGTATATGCTTTATTACAGCATGTATTATATATCATATTGATGTACGTATATGCTTTATTACAGCATGTAATAGATGTCATACTGATGTACCTATATGCTTGATTACAGCATGTATCATATATCACATTGATGTATGTATATGCTTTATTACAGCATGTATCATATATCTTATTGATGTATGTATATGTTTTATTTCAATATATCTTATATTGAGTTTCTATGTTTTTTTTTTTTTTTTATGCTTTGTCGCTGTCTCCCGCGTTTGCGAGGTAGCGCAAGGAAACAGACGAAAGAAATGGCCCAACCCACCCCCATACACATGTATATACATACGTCCACACACGCAAATATACATACCTACACAGCTTTCCATGTTTACCCCAGACGCTTCACATGCCTTGATTCAATCCACTGACAGCACGTCAACCCCGGTATACCACATCGCTCCAATTCACTCTATTCCTTGCCCTCCTTTCACCCTCCTGCATGTTCAGGCCCCGATCACACAAAATCTTTTTCACTTCATCTTTCCACCTCCAATTTGGTCTCCCTCATCTCCTCGTTCCCTCCACCTCCGACACATATATCCTCTTGGTCAATCTTTCCTCACTCATTCTCTCCATGTGCCCAAACCACTTCAAAACACCCTCTTCTGCTCTCTCAACCACGCTCTTTTTATTTCCACACATCTCTCTTACCCTTACGTTACTTACTCGATCAAACCACCTCACACCACACATTGTCCTCAAACATCTCATTTCCAGCACATCCATCCTCCTGCGTGCAACTCTATCCATAGCCCACGCCTCGCAACCATACAACATTATTGGAACCACTATTCCTTCAAACATACCCATTTTTGCTTTCCGAGATAATGTTCTCGACTTCCACACATTCTTCAAGGCTCCCAGAATTTTCGCCCCCTCCCCCACCCTATGATCCACTTCCGCTTCCATGGTTCCATCCGCTGCCAGATCCACTCCCATTATAATCTTTTCTGATCATTACGTCACTCCAGTAATGTATTGCAATTGCACATCAAATAACCGTTCATGCTTCCTTTATGAGATGGTATCATAAACAAATGTTAAACTTACATTTTGTCGCTTCCTTAATGAATATCATGTCTACTTTTCTTTCATACTATCTCTTTAGTTGGTGTACTGATTAATCCAAAAAGCTACTGCATTACAAACCTTGCTATAATAACAAGTCATATAAATGATAAATTTTTCCAGTTCAGTGACCTTTTATTTATCCATTGCTGTGATCTCTGTCACACCAGCGTCAGTAGATAACCTGAGTAAGAATCTTTACTTCCATCTAACCTGCTTTGCGCATCAAATTTTGCCTGATCTCCAGTTCTTGGTCTACAAGAAAATCGCCCCCGAATATCTAACAAAAAACCAAAGCTAAAGAACGTTTTGTTAGACATTACAGATAACTGAGAAACCATCTATTCGTTGAAAAGACAAAGGTTTTATGATATTTCTAGTGTCTTTCTGACCATATGGTCTCAGGGCCTTCAGGGAAGTTCAGGCCGAGTTATGCTTGAAACTAAGAGGTGTTAGGAACTGCAGTTGGAGGGTACGTTACGTACATTCTGAATTTGCATATTGTTCACAACCTGAACAAACTAACAGATCATAAAATTCGTTTCGTTTTGAAAAGTCGGGAAGGATAATCCGGCACCACTTGCGTCCGTTGCATGTCACCTACGACACCTCGTGACCCAGAACACCCCAGCACCACCCACACACTTCACACCTTTTGTGCCCACGTCTCTTACACCTTACCCAGCACTTCTTATCTTTAGCGTCTCTTACTTCTCACTCACCACAGCCCCTTACCATTCGCGTCCTCTAGAATTCATAAGGCTCCTCACACACACACACATACACACACACACACACACACACACACCCACACACCACATCTTGAATACTTCCACAACACTCATATCCCACAGAACTCACCAAGGTTACCTGCTTAACGCCCATGTCCCTAACAATTCACCTAACACTTCCTGAACCATTGAATCCCACATCACTTCACATTGGACACTGAGAGTCCTTTATCGACCCTCAGGAAACATACGTACACCATCCTCACATCTCGCCCAGCTGGCAGTATCATTTTCCCTCTTTTTCACACTACGTGCATCATTCCTCATCACCGATGGCCTTCACATTTTCCCAAAGCGGCATCTCATCGCCATGACCCGTCACCAAGTGCACCCACTCATCTGTCACGATCAGTATACCCAAAGCATTACTCATCTTACGTTCACCTCCTCACACTTGGCTCAGAACGTCTTCTCACCGCCTACGTCCTGCAAGCCTTCACACTAGTGACATCGTTCACCATTAACACTTCTTTCACATTTTGCAGTCCATTTCACCACCCACATACTTCACACTTCACCCAGAGCATCTCTATGACCTACATCTCTCTCAGCTCACAAAACTCACCTTTTGAGCACAAGTGTACCCACGTTTCGCATAAATTACTTCACCAGCTAAGTTTCGAAAACCCAGAACGTCTCCGCATTACTCCCTTTTATTGCCTCCAAGACCTTCATGTTTTAGTGCCATAACGTCACATTAGAAGCTTGTTCATCAGCACATTACTTATGCCACACATAGTTCCCACTGGATCCGACACTTGGTCGCTAAAGTTACTCTACCGTCGGTCGAAAGTTAGGAGCATCACTTTCATCAACAAACCCAGCGTACCATTATATTGAAGAAATTAATGTGACAATCTCACTGAAGCCCAAGCTTCTTGTACCAATTGCTGATAGTGGAGTAAAGTGGAAGTTAATGAGAAAACCAGTTTGACTGGAAGTGTAGTTTTCATGAAAACACAGTCGGTACCCTTGTACTTCTGGCCTGATGTACCGCTCGTCATGGCCAGACCTGGTGATAGTTGGGTGTTGTATACGTGAGCAGATTCTCTAGATGTTGTCTGATGTTGTGATTTGGTTAAGTGTAGTAAGCAAGTGATATGGATGTTGCCAGATAGTGTTGATGTTGCCTGGTGTTGTGAGCTGGCCAGGTGTTATGGACGCGGCCAGTTGTCTTGGTTGTGGGCAAGAGTTGTGGTTATTGCCAGATGTAAAGTCTTGCCCTACGTTACTGGCGTGACCCAGTACTCCCAGTATCATGGGAGTAGCCAAGAGTTCTGAGAGTGACAGGTACGGCAGAAGGGGTCACATGTTATGGCCATGACCCTGTGTTCGTCCTGGTCGTGGTCATATGATATGGGCGCCAGCCGGTTGATAACGGTACAGCCAAGAACCGGAGAATCATCGATATATCAACCCTAAATTCAGGGTAAGCTGAGGTATATACACACCAGAGACATAACTGAGGTCAAGTTGTTGAAAATGTATGCGAATCATAATTATTGTTGTGGAAGTCTTGTAATGTTGCTTCACCGCTGTCACTCAACTGTAGCACTGGATCAATCCCGAGGTGTAACGGTTAGCGTTCCTGACCGTAACGCACTCAGGGGCCGCCCAGGGTCGAGCGAATAGGCTCGACTTAGTCGACTTAGCTGTTCATCCACCCTTAAGAGTTGGTCGATGGAAGAAGTACCTAACTCAGGCTAGGGTATATATATATATATATATATATATATATATATATATATATATATATATATATATATATATACATACAAAGTCTTGATTACGGCCTCAACTTCCTGTGCCATCTCAGCTAAGTTAGATACAATGATCACTCCCGGTTTTGTTGTCATTCTGTCGTGTCACCGGATCAACCAGGGTGGTCATGACTGACCCTGGCAGTGTTGCCCGCTGGTACACACCGGTCACGTGTGTCAGCGAGGAACTTGTTCTGTGGATTAGTAACTTTGGGCTGACGGGTCTTGGGGTGTGTCAGGTTCCTTTGGTCATATCGGAGCTCTCATCACGACCTTGTATTACGTTCCGTTGTTTTTCTCTACATAAATCTGTTGCAGTGGTCAATTGTTCGTATAAAACGATTTTATGACTTCTAAAACTTAACATATGTACTTGTATGTTCATAGTAAATTTAATGATTGATCAATAAATCAAAATTTATGTGATCCTCGATTAACAGACCGAAACAGATCAGCTTCTTGAGTGACTAAACAGAGACGTGTTACAGCCAAGTTCACCAGGTTTTTGTGCAATTGGCTTTATTCTGTTTGGCCTTTTTAGTTAGTAGTTTTGATCGTGTGCTTTCCTGGCGTGTCCTAACTTGGTGCTTTATGCTGTCCTTTAGTTTTCTTGATACCTTTTGTTGTCAGTTCTTTATTTTCATTTACATTCCACCATCAACTCTTCTTTCTTTTATGGATTAACTAAATTCCATAAATTTCATAAGACTGATGGCCTCTTGTATTTACCTTTGCTTCATCCTTGACCCGGTTAACGTAACCATGACCTTACTCTTTCCCGTGTGACCTGATCATGTGTGACATCATGTATAGTGTTCCCCAGGCAGCGGCTTTCCACGAGACCCTCCACAAGGCGCTGGGTTGTCACTCACTCCTGCCCTCAGTGCCGCTGACTGACGCTCTACACTCTCTGTATGTTCGGTATGTTTTCTCCTCAGCTGCACTTTGACCCAATTCCTCGATACTGTTTGCTGTCAGTGGTCTATCAATGTGTAAGTAATCTACGATTTTAGTCATAACAATAAATCAAGTTGTTGCAATAAGAGAATACTCTTTATAAAAGTGTTCAAAAAATAAGACAAGCGATTGAATGCATTGTGTTTATAGGATACAGTTAATCAACTGGAGCTCTGGTTAATAGCACGATATAATAATCTTTTGTGTATACACTTAATTTCATTATCTTTTCAAAACTTCCTCAGCTTTTATCTTGTACCAAGACCTTGTATTTTTACTATGACGTCATTTAAAGTCAGGCCGCATGTCGTACGAGTTTTTGTAAGACATTTAAAAGTTGTAAACAAGGACATTTTTGTTTTTGTATCTAATGTCCAAGTGAGGCGGAAGGACGATTTTTGATATAACCATGAGTGTAAAGCAGACGCATAGAGACGATCAACTAAAACGACATCTTACTCATAGAGATAACCTGAACAAACTGATCACACAATGCATAATGGTGAACAGTTTGAAGACCTAAGTTATGATGAAAACTTGCATGGAAACAGAAAGTGTAACTCGGTGAATACTTCCATAGAGGCAAGTATTCTTGAAAACAGAGGAGCACTGTTGCAGCTGCTGGACTGTCCATGAAAACTGTACTGTCATTGTCTAGAGGTTAAGAGACCTGGCTGCCACACAGATGGACCAGGGTTCGATTCTCGAGGTGTAGTGGTAAATAGTTAATCTCAAATACCATGAGTACATTCCGTGTTAGAGTTACAAACACATTACCGTAGTGATTTAGGGAGAGAATAAAAAGTCTTCCTCCCTTGTCCAGGGCGCGAGCAGCAGTTTTTACAGCTGTTTAGGAGGCGCTACGCATAACGACATCCGCGGATCAGCAGTGGTGACGGAGATGATGGTATAACCTCCTCACAGCCAGGGTGTTCGGCTACCTGGATGATGTATGAAATGTCTTATTTCATTGCTTGAGTTATGTAATGTACTTCTCATATCTAGCTAGTAATTCTTATTACGTACATCTTGTAAGAGTGGCCAAATCCATTCAAGTTAAACGACAGGTATGGATGAAGGCAAGCAAGTATGAATATGTACATGTGTATATATGTACATATTTTTGTACTTTATATATATATATATATATATATATATATATATATTGGAAAGGATCACTATTTTGAGCGTGATCAAGATATTCCGATGAGTCCACGGGGAAAATTAAACACGATAAGTTCCCAAGTGCACTTTCGTGTAACAATCACATCATCAGGGGAGACACAAGAGAGAAATATAAGTCAGTTGATATACATCGAAGAGACGAAGCTAGGACGCCATTTGGTAAACATGGGATTGTCCACCCCACCATACGTGAAATGACAACCCCATCTCCCCGCACGCGCGCGAGGTATCGCTAGGAAAAGATAAAGGCCCCATTCGCTCATACTTAGTCTCTAGCTGTCATGTATAATGCACCGAAACCACAGCTCTCTTTCCACATTCAGGCCCCACAAAACTTTCCATTGTTTACCCCAGACGCTTCACATGCCCTGGTTCAATCCATTGACAGCACGTTGACCCCGTTATACCACATCGTTCCAATTCACTCACCCTCCTGTATGTTCAGGCCCCGATTACTCACACTCTTTTTCGCTCCTTTCCTTCACCTCCAATTTGGTTTCCCACTTCTCCTCGTTCCCTCCCTGACACATATATCCTTTTTGTCAGTATTTCCTCAATCATTCTCTCCATGTGACCAAACCATTTTGATACACCCTCTTCTGCTCTCTCAACCACACTCTTTATATTACCACACATCTCTCTTACTCTTTCATTACTTACTCGATCAAACCACCTCACACCACTCTTCCACCCTGTGACTCACTTCTGCCTCCATCGTTCCATTCGCTGCTAAGTCCACTATGGAGACAAAAACTATTTGGAAACTCTCTAACTAAAGTAAATGAAGAAAAGGACCTTGGAGTTTTCATCAGCAACAATTTGAAATATACTAAACACTATCAATCAGCAAGTAAAAATGGAAACCGAATGTTAGGTTTCATAGCCAGAAACAGATTACATGACACCACAAACAATTCTTGCACTGAATGATTCTCTAGTAAGACCACACCTCGAATATGCAGATTTGGTCCCCAAACTATAAAGGTGACGAAAAATTAGAGCAAGTACAAAGGCGCGCGACAAAATTGATCCCATCCTTTAGAAATCTGGCATGCGAAGAGAGGCTAAAATGATTGGATCTTTTCTCCCTTAAAGAATGTAGACTTCGTGGCGGCTTAATCCAAGTCTTCAAAATTCTTAACAAGTTCGATAAAGTAAACCACAAACACCTTTTATAAATACAAGAAAATACTGTTACTAGGACAAATGGATTAAAACTCAAAGCTGAAAGATGTAGTACGGACGTGGGAAAAAGCTTCTCTTCCTATAGGTGTGTTGATCTCTGGATTAAGTTACCGTCAGACGTAATGAATGCTAAAACTATAAGCAACAAATATTTCATGAATTCTGGTAAACTTTGAAAAAGAACGCCCGGAAATAACGTATAAACGACAGCGGTAACGGGGACACTAGAAGGCTAATGTGCAGCAGAGGGCAGTCGGTGACAGATTAAAAAAGCACTGAGCGGAATTAGTTTTTTCTTTCTGCCAAGTTGATTTTTTTTTTCAAATAACCCAATTGTGGGCCAGTCTAGCCTCCAGCTGTCTGTCTTTCTCATGTGAATTCATGTAAACTTCCAGATATCTAAAACACTTCATTTCCTTCAATTTTTCTCCATTCAAACTTACATTCCAGATACCTTGTCCCTTAGCCGTGCTAAACCTTATAGCTTTGTTCTTATTCACATTTACTCTCAATTTTCTCCTTTTACACACTTTTCCACTGTCAATCACCAACTTCTGCAGTTTCTCACTCGAATCAGCCACCAATGCTGTATCATCGGCGAACAACAACTGACTCTCTTCCCAGGCCCTCTTATCCCCAACAGACTGAATACTCCTCCCTAACCACCCCATCCATGAAGAAATTTAACAACCAATAGACATCAAACACATTTGCCGCAGACCGACCTTCAATAGGAACCAATCACTCTCCTCTCTTTCTATTTGTACACATGCCTTGCACCCTTGATAAAACTTCTCACTGCTTCTAGCAGCTTACCTCCCACACCGTATACTTTTAAGACCTTCCACAAAGCATCCCTATGCACCACGTCATATGCCTTCTCCAGGTCAATAAGTGCCACATACAAATCCATTTGTTTTTCTAAATATTTCTCACATACATTCTTCAAAGCAAAACACCTGATCCACACATAATTTACCACTTCTGAAACCACACTGCTCTTCCCCACTCTCATGCTCTGTACATGCCTTCACCTATCAATCAATACCCTCCCATATAATTTTCCAGGAATACTCAACAAACTTATGCTTCTGTAATTTGAACACTCACCTTTATCCCCTTTCTCTTTGTACGACGGGACTGTACATGCATTCCGCCAATCCTTAGGTAATTCACCATAATTCATACATAAATTGTATATATTCACCAACCAATCAAGAACAGAGTCACCCCTTTCTAGATAAATTCAACTGCAATACCATCCAAACCTGTCACCTTGCCGGATTTTGTCTTCGGCAAGGCTTTCACGGCTCTCCCTGACTCTCTCACTTCCCACATTGCCCCGACCAAAATACACTATACCTGCCATTCTTATCATCATACATATTCAACAGACCTTCAAAATACTAACTCCATTACCTTATTTCATCACTACCTGTTATCACTTCCCCTTTGCCCCTTCACCGATGCTCCCATTTGTTCTCTTGTCTTACGCACGTTATTTACCTCCTTCCAAAACAACTTTGTATTCTTCCCAATGTTTAATGATGCTCTCTCACCCACACTCCCATTTGCCCTCTTTTTCAACCTTTGCACCTTCCTCCTCCCTAACAACCCCATCCATAAACAAATTAAACAACCATGGAGACATCACACACCCCTGCCGCAAACCTACATTCACTGAGAACCAATCACTTTCCTCTCTTCCTACACGTACACATGCCTTACATCCTTGTGAATCAAGAACCATTGCAACACAAACTTCGCCAGGTGGTAGAGTGTCCCGCAGTGTATCGAGACAGACTTCCCCAGAACTTTTTTAAAGGGGAAGTAAATGTTTATAGTTGTGTTACTGGAGTGATAGATTCCATACATGGTGCTTTGTCAAGAAAATAGTGAAATTGGAAAAAATGTAGCTTAGACATTGAAGCTTATTGATACAGTGGTCAAATTGATGAGAACTACTATTGACGTTTGTGTAAATAAATTATACATTTCCTTTTTCCATAGCAAGAGGTTGAACCATTATGTGACATCCATTTTTTCATTTCATTTCAAGCTAGAAGTTTCAGTTTTCTAAATTGTTTCTTACATTTTTCATATGTATATATATGTATGTGTGTGTGTGTGTATATGTGCGTGTGTGTGTGTGTGTGTATGTGTATATATATATATATATATATATATATATATATATATATATATATATATATATATATATATATATATATATATATATATATTATCCCTGGGATAGGGGTGAAAGAATACTTCCCACGCATTCCTCGCGTGTCGTAGAAAGCGACTAGAGGGGTCGGGAGCGGGGGGCCAGAAATCCTCCCCTTGTATTTTTTAACTTTCTAAAATAGGATATATATATATATATATATATATATATATATATATATATGTATATATATACATATATATATATATATATATATATATATATATATATATATATATATATATATACATATATATATATATATATATATATATATATATATATATATATATATATGTATATATATATATATATATATATATATATATATATATATATATATATATATATATATATATATATATATATATATACAAATTCATTTGCTTTTCTAAGTATTTCTCACATTCTTCAAAGCAAACACCTGATCCACACATCCTCTACCACTTCTGAAATCACACTGCTCTTCCCCAATCTGATGCTCTGTACATGCCTTCACCCTCGCAATCAATACCTTCCCATGTAATTTACCAGGAACACTCAACAAACTTATACCTTTGTAATTTGAGCACTCACTCTTATCCCCTTTGCCTTTCTACAATGGCACTATGCACGCATTCCGCCAATCCTCAGGCACCTCACCATGAGTCATACATACATTAAATAACCTTACAAACCAGTCAACAATACAGTCACCCCCTTTTTGAATAAATTCCACTGCAATAACATTCAAACCTGCTGCCTTGCCGGCTTTCATCTTCCGCAAAGCTTTTACTACCTCGTTTACCAAATCATATTCCCCAAC
>NC_092235.1:37610523-37678023 GCF_036320965.1 Panulirus ornatus | reverse complement strand
TCGATCAAACCACCTCACACCACATACTGTCCTCAAACACATCCACCCCCCTTTGCACAAGCCCATCTATAGCCCATGCCTCGCAACCATATAACATTGTTGGAACTACTATTCCTTCAAACATACCCATTTTTGCTCTTCGAGATAACGTTCTCGCCTTCCACACATTCTTCAACGCTCCCAGAGCCTTCGCTCCCTCCCCCACCCTGTGATTCACTTCCGTTTCCATAGTTCTATCCGCTGCTAAATCCACTCCTGGATATCTAAAACTTCATTTCCTCCAGTTTTTCTTCATTCAAATTTGCCTCGCAATTAACTTGTCCCTCAACCCTACTAAACCTGATAGCCTTGTTCTTATTCACATTTACTCTCAGCTTTCTTCTCTTACACTTTTTACCAAACTCATTCACCAACTTCTGCCGTTTCTCACCAAAATCAGCCATCAGCGCTGTATCATCAGCGAACAACAACTGACTCACTTCCTATGCCATCTCATCCAGAAAGACTGCATATATGCCCTTCTCTCCAAAACTCTTGCATTCACCTCCCTAACCACCCCATCCATAAACAGTTCACACAACCCTGGAGACATCACGCACCCCTGCCGTAAACCGATATTCACTGGGAACCAATCACTTTCCGCTCTTCCTACTCTTACACATGTCTTACATCCTGGTAAAAACTTTTCACTGCCTCTAGCAACTTACCTCCCACACCATATACTCTTAAAACCTTCTACAAAGCTTCTTTATCGCCACTATCATATGTATTCTTAAGATCCATAAATGCTACAAAATAATTCATCTGTTTTTCTAAGTATTTCTCGCATATATTCTTCAAAGCAAACACCTGATCCACACATCCTCTACCACTTCTGATCCCACATTGCTCTTCCCCAGGCTGATGTTCTGCATATGCTTTTACCTTCTCAGTGAATACCCTTCCATATAATTTCCCAGGAATACTCAACAAACTTATTCCTCTGTTAATTGAACACTCACCTCTATCTCCTTTGCCTTTGTGCAATGGCACTATGCATGCATTCCGCCAATCATCAGGCACCTCACCATGAGCCATACATACATTGAATACCCTTACCAACCAATCAACAGCACAGTCACCCCCTTTTTTTTTTATAGATTCCACTGCAATACCATCCAACACCCCTGCAAATTTATTGTGTAATACTGTGACAGCACTCTTGTGTGACTCTGCCACCAGCGAAAGAGAGAGCTTAGATTGCAGTTTACTGGCCCCCTTCGTATCACAGCTAACTCAGTGAATAGGCCGTCCTCTACCTTTGGAGCAATCTAATAGGTAGTAGGCTATTGACAGTAGCCGCCCTAGATGGTAATACCGTTCTGACTCATCAGTTTTAAACTCTTGCCTGGAACCATCTTACACTTTGCATTTTACGATTGATGGTCTTTATTTTTGTATCATCAGTACGGGACTACCCAGTTAGTCCTGACATCTTATCCTTTCAAGCGACATACACCTCCTTCAGTGTTGCTTATCTTCATTGCATTAGTTGTCTTGCCATCAACTGTCTGCACAATCGATTTTAAAGGTACTTATGATAAACTCCAACACACCTATGGCTCCTCGTCCGCAGCATCGTGTGGTGCTAAGAATCCCCGGGTTCCCGCCTGACTTCTGTCAATGAATAGGAGGACTCAGACATTATTAGTATTGCCTCCTTGTAACCCTTCCCTCTCTAATAGACCTGCATCTTTTTTCTTTGATTATACCAACATTCATGGTCTTTCTAGTAACTTCTCTTCTGCTTAACACCATCTGTCAAGTACCTCACCTTATACCTTATCCATCTATGGGACCCAGTTGTCTAATGATATTCTCACTAGCTCCTGTCTCATATCCAACTATAATCCCGCTCTAAACGTAAATATTAACGTCCTAAAAAAAGCTGACTGAAATAATGTAATTTTCTTAGCGTAAATTACTGTCTTTTATGAAGTGATGCTTCTTTCTCCACTAAACGCATAGCAGAGGGCATGGTTGCGGAATGGCATTTATCCTCTCTTCTTCCATGACGATCTCTTCTTCCAGTTCAGGGCTCAACCGTTCTTGCTAGGCTATTCAGTAAGGGATCAGGCATATCGAGCTTGGAACACTCTCCTTCCTTCAACTCCCGTTCAGTATATCATTGTTCGCAATCATTGTAAGCAAGGTCATCCATGAGGCAAAGAGTTTATTCAAAGGAAGTGTGATAACCACTCCTCTTCATCCACTGACAGATCTTTCTGGTCTTAAGCTAAGGGCATCGCTAACAAACTCTGTTGCTTTGCCTTACCTTCGCTTTTCGTTTCTGACGGTACTATAGCTGTCTCTCCCGTAAACAAAGCAACTCTCTTTGGTTTTTGTTTCTCCTCCAATTCTACCTTGGATGACTTTAACATTCCTCCACCCCTTGATGCTCCTACTACTAATCATATTCCCCTCCTCGCAAAGTGCTTCTCTCTTTTTGACACAAACAAGGATTATAGTCCTGATGGCATCCATTCCCATGTACTGAAAAAGCATACCTTCGAGCTTGCACCTGTGCTACTAGTCTGTTCCATTTCTGTTTAAAAACAACAACTTTTCCTTCTTCTTGAAAGCATGCAGTGGTACATTCCATCCATGAGAAGGGTGACCTTCCTAACCCCTCCAAATATTGCCCCGTTGCTTTTACATCTACTATTTCTAAATTCTTTGAATCTCTCCTCAACTCCCATATCCTTAGACATCTTCAATCTCAGTTTTCTCTCTGATCACCAGTATGGCCTCTGTAAGGCGAGATCCATTGGTGATATTCTTTCCTATTTTACTTATGCCTGGTTAACACCCCTGAAAGATTTGAGGAATCCTATGTATTTGTTCCTGGTACTTCTAAAGCTTTTGACAGGGTTTAGCATCAGTGTCTCGTCTCTTAGCTCCCAACTTTAGGTTTCCCTCCCTCTCTTTGCTCCCTCATATCTAGCTTCCTCTCTGGCCGATCTATCTCAGTGGTTGTTGATGGATCAGCCTCTCTCCTTCTCTCCCTCAAGGGTGGTGACCCTCAAGGTCCTGTCTTGTCCCCTACACTTTTTCTCCTTTTAATCAACGATTTCCATTCTTTTACAAACAAACAAAATTCGCTCATACGCTGAAGATTCAGCACCGCATTCCTCCCCATCACTCATATTTGTTCCCTTTTCTCTCACTCGACTTATGTCTCGTCTCAAGAAAACTTCCGCAATAAACTCAGACGTGGACAGATTGTCTCTGTCGTATAGACAAGATCCGGTCAAGTTTAAAGCCTCTACCCAGTTTCTACCCTTCTCGCAATCGAGTACACTTCATAACTTTCCTCTCCTTTGATGGTTCTGAAATACCACCTTTTAAGTAAATGTACATACTTTGTATTACTGTAACATCCATACTGTCTTAATAAACCCCACTTACGGACATAGCCAAGTATACCTCTGAGAATCTGGAAGTCCTGTTCAGATGCCGAATTTTCTTTTCTTCCGAACACTTGCACTGGTTTATGCAATCGACTGATCCATCCTTGTATGAAGTACTTGCTCTCACATCTTGGGTAGTTCTAGCTCTGCATCCTTACTTGACAGAGTTAAGTCGAAAGCGATCCGGTTTATCAACTCTCCCAGGTTAATTTTCCAAACTTGAATCATTTGTCCTACTTTGGTTTCTGCTTCTGAGAGCAGGTTGCTTGTGTGCCTCCACCGCTAGCTAGACCACGCAATACTCGGCAAACTGCTGCGTCTCATGATTGCTATGTGGCCTTTGGCAACTCAAGGGTAGGCCCTTGTGATAACAGTTTCTTTCCCTACAACTCATAGCTTTGGAACTCTCTACCCTCTTATGTCTTTCCCAGCAACAATAACCTGGCACTATTTAAAAGACAGGTGTTTCACTTCCTCGTAAATTCGTATAAATATTCTTCCTTCTGTCTTTTTACTCCTTTTCATTAATCACCTTATATTTCAACTAAGGGCCGGCCTCAGTGTGGATTTTTGACCGGGATTGGAGCCTCCAAAATAGAAAAAAAGAAAAGAAATATGCAAAGTAATTTATGGGTGTCCAATCACAAATGGATTTATGGCATAATAACCTAAATGGTTCCTGTTGCTACGAATTGTCTTCCCCCGATAAGTCTCTCGCCTCACCAATTTGTTCCTTACATGGAAGGGCTGCACCTGCACTTACGATTATTGCTGTACATTAATATAACGATGGTCGCCACCTGATACTTTTTTCTTTAACTACAAGATTAAGAAGAGGAAATACATACACCGTGTATCGTCTGAAGGACAGACTAAAGAATTTTGGGTTACAGGTTGGATGGAGAAACGTAGGGATGACACGCATTCCATAAACTAAAAGTGTGAGAGGTGAAGAAGGTGAATAAGGTAACCTTCAACAGAAAGGAAATTACGTTGACGAGGAGGCGTGACGAAGAAAAAGAAATAAGTTGCAGCTGGGCCTGGATATAATGGGTCGTCGGCACATTGACCATAGGAGATAGTGGCAGTAGAGAGAAGGTGGAGAAAGGGATTGTCTGACATATAAGGGAACGTATGGAGAAGTGAAAGACTGGTCACTGATGAGATGAATGTCCTTGGATTGTATTTTACCAAGCGGTGATGTGAAGGACTGTTGAACGCCTACTTGCACTTGTGGTGGAAGATACGACTGCTATAAAGGTCAAAAAGTAGTTCAGTAGTTTTTTACCATTTATTAGACTCTTATTTGTATATATATCTTGGAAGTCCTCAGTTATGATACCGAGAATGTTTTGTCAGGGAGTTTTATTGAATTTGGAGCTGGAAATCGTCTTACATTTCACAGGCTAAAGAATTTGTCTGTCTTGGTGCGAAGACGAGACCATTTGCAGCTGCACCATGTAGTGGACATAAAATCTGTGTTCATTTCTCTATGAATTTGCGTATGGTCGAGCATTTCTTACGTAACACGAGACCTGCAGTGGGTGTGGAAGATACTGGCCGACGCCTTAAAAGAACAGCGTCCCATACCACAGACATTCTTGGCACGACTATTGACACTGAAAAATTAGCTCACCCCTACACACATTCCACTTTCATGGCATAGTAAATATCATCGCCATATTAAAACTACAATTGAAAGATTTGCATTAAGAAACAATGAATGATGATGTTTACTCTGCTATTCTTGAATGAAGATTTCTGTGTCTCGGATGCCTCAAATGGTGTCGAGAGTTGTAATACCACGGCAACAGTGTCCTGAACACGGACGACAGATCCACAACATCCTTAAACCTCTAAGAAGCACCACAACCACCCAGCACCGATAAAGACAAGACGAAGGAGCCAGGCACACTCAGCTAGCTGGAGGGTCTGTCCCTCACCGGCCCAGTACATCATTCTTACAAAAAAAAAAAAAGATTTTATGATTACGTCAGCTAACCTTCATCACCTTTTAATATTATGATCGTCATTCAGAATTTAGATGTTATGTGTCTTGTTTCCTGTAACTCGAAGTGAATTTCTGGTGGACGGAAGTGATGTCACTGATACCTGTCTAGTACAGCTCTGGGTGTCTCTACCAGCAGGTCACGTTGTCTAACATTACCTTAGATGATTTAAGACAACATTTCTTTCTGTGAAAAAGAAAAAAATAAATAAATGTCAGTAGTGAGCAACAGCCTTCGTAGCTCCTGGCTGCACACATACACACACACACACACACACACACAACACACACACACACACACACACACACACACACACACCTGTTGTAGGCTTGGGCACGTGCGTACGTGTGTACGAACATACGATTAAATATACGGTACATATACAAGGGTAAGAGACAGGGTAACACGAGCGTAGACTTCTCACCTCATAACACACAAACAGTAATCCCACACACACGCTGACTGTGAGTCACAGCTAGCCCGCCAGGGGTTGGACCCGCATGGGCTCGAATTCTGGGAGCCCAAAACCAATCCACATGTTCATCCTCCCCTCGAGGCTGGTAGATGATCGTTAATCTGGCTTAGGTGCTGTGTGTGTGTGTGTGTGTGTGTGTGTGTGTGTGTACACACATAGGAGTGAAGACATGGTTCATACATACACGGTTATGGGACTCTTTCCCCATTAGCGTTACTGACAATGAGCCACCACGGGCCCAACCTGAATGGGTTCGAATCCAGACAGTGGCATTTGGCCTACACTCAACACGGATGGTCATTCTCCGCTTGGGAATGAGTCCTTGGCTTAACTTGGGATGTGAGTGTTTATGAATATACACACATAGGAGTGAAGCTGTGGTGCACACATACAAGGGCAAGAGATGGAAAAACACGAGCACGAAACTCTCTCCACGTAACACGTTTAATCACACACACACACACACACACACACACACACACACACACATTCATGTCGGGTTACATCAACTTACAACATCTTTCCAAGCTCAGACTTACGCACCATCAAACCAGACATACTGTGCATCCATCACAATCCACATTCCCCAGACATACACAAGTTTCCTCCCATCTTTGCTTGGTGAATCGACCATCTCATCACAACAACAATCGCCAATCTACATTATCAAACAACCCGTCATACCCACGACGCAACTACGGCAATAAAGACACCGAACGTTTAATGCTAGATCTCGTCGTAGTCATCCCATATAGACGTGCACATGACATCATTACACCAGTATACTTCGTTATGACGTGTGGTCCCCGCCGGTGGGCGTGTCCGACTTCATGAATGCTGAAGGGGTCCAATATAGCAAGAAAGGACTCCGTGGGGGATTATGGATGTGTGTGTTTGTGTGTGTGTGTGTGTGTGTGTGTGTGTGTGTGTGTGTGTGTGTGTGTCATCCCTGGGGACAGGAGAGAAAGAATACTTCCCACGTATTCCCTGCATGTCGTAGAAGGCGACTAAAAGGTGAGTGAGCAGGGGGGTTGGAAATCCGCCCCTCCCGTATTTTTAAATTTCCAAAAGAAGGAACAGAGAAGGAGGCCAATTGAAGATATTCCCTTAAAGGCTCAGTCTTCTGTTCCTAACGCTAACTCGCTGACGCGGGAAATGGCGAATATGTATAGAAAAAAATAAATATATACTTTTTTTTTTTTTTTTTGCTTTGTCGCTGTCTCCCGCGTTTGCGAGGTAGCGCAAGGAAACAGACGAAAGAAATGGCCCAACTCACCCCCATACACATGCCTTGATTCAATCCACTGACAGCACGTCAACCCCGGTATACCACATCGCTCCAATTCACTCTATTCCTTGCCCTCCTTTCACCCTCCTGCATGTTCAGGCCTCGATCACACAAAATCTTTTTCACTTCATCTTTCCACCTCCAATTTGGTCTCCCTCTTCTCCTCGTTCAATCCACCTCCGACACATATATCCTCTTGGTCAATCTTTCCTCACTCATTCTCTCCATGTGACCAAACCATTTCAAAACACCCTCTTCTGCTCTCTCAACCACGCTCTTTTTATTTCCACACATCTCTCTTACCCTTACGTTACTTACTCGATCAAACCACCTCACACCACACATTGTCCTCAAACATCTCATTTCCAGCACATCCATCCTCCTGCGCACAACTCTATCCATAGTCCACGCCTCGCAACCATACAACATTGTTGGAACCACTATTCCTTCAAACATACCCATTTTTGCTTTCCGAGATAATGTTCTCGACTTCCACACATTCGCCCCCTCCCCCACCCTATGATCCACTTCTGCTTCCATGGTTCCATCCGCTGCCAGATCCACTCCCAGATACCTAAAACACTTCACTTCCTCCAGTTTTTCTCCATTCAAACTCACCTCCCAATTGAATTGACCCTCAACCCTACTGTACCTAATAACCTTGCTCTTATTCACATTTACTCTTAACTTTCTTCTTTCACACACTTTACCAAACTCAGTCACCAGCTTCTGCAATTTCTCACATGAATCAGCCACCAGCGCTGTATCATCAGCGAAGAACAACTGACTCACTTCCCAAGCTCTCTCATCCCCAACAGACTTCATACTTGCCCCTCTTTCCAAAACTCTTGCATTCACCTCCCTAACAACCCCATCCATAAACAAATTAAACAACCATGGAGACATCACACACCCCTGCCGCAAACCTACATTAACTGAGAACCAATCACTTTCCTCTCTTCCTACACGTACACATGCCTTACATCCTCGATAAAAACTTTTCACTGCTAACAACTTGCCTCCCACATCATATATTCTTAATACCTTCCACAGAGCATCTCTATCAACTCTATCATATGCCTTCTCCAGATCCATAAATGCTACATACAAATCCATTTGCTTTTCTAAGTATTTCTCACATACATTCTTCAAAGGAAACACCTGATCCACACATCCTCTACCACTTCTGAAACCACACTGCTCTTCCCCAATCTGATGCTCTGTACATGCCTTCACCCTCTCAATCAATACCCTCCCATATAATTTACCATATATATATATATATATATATATATATATATATATATATATATATATATATATATATATATATATATATATATATATATGATAACAAGTAGTGGTGATGTGAGAAGGAGATGGAATGAGTATTTTGAAGGTTTGTTGAATGTGTCTGATGACAGAGTGGCAGATATAGGGTGTTTGGGTCGAGGTGGTGTGCAAAGTGAGAGGGTTGGGGAAAATGATTTGGTAAACAGAGAAGAGGTAGTAAAAGCTTTGCGGAAGATGAAAGCCGGCAAGGCAGCAGGTTTGGATGGTATTGCAGTGGAATTTATTAAAAAAGGGGGTGACTGTATTGTTGACTGGTTGGTAAGGTTATTTAATGTATGTATGACTCATGGTGAGGTGCCTGAGGATTGGCGGAATGCGTGCATAGTGCCATTGTACAAAGGCAAAGGGGATAAGAGTGAGTGCTCAAATTACAGAGGTATAAGTTTGTTGAGTATTCCTGGTAAATTATATGGGAGGGTATTGATTGAGAGGGTGAAGGCATGTACAGAGCATCAGATTGGGGAAGAGCAGTGTGGTTTCAGAAGTGGTAGAGGATGTGTGGATCAGGTGTTTCCTTTGAAGAATGTATGTGAGAAATACTTAGAAAAGCAAATGGATTTGTATGTAGCATTTATGGATCTGGAGAAGGCATATGATAGAGTTGATAGAGATGCTCTGTGGAAGGAATTAAGAATATATGGTGTGGGAGGCAAGTTGTTAGAAGCAGTGAAAAGTTTTTATCGAGGATGTAAGGCATGTGTACGTGTAGGAAGAGAGGAAAGTGATTGGTTCTCAGTGAATGTAGGTTTGCGGCAGGGGTGTGTGATGTCTCCATGGTTGTTTAATTTGTTTATGGATGGGGTTGTTAGGGAGGTAAATGCAAGAGTTTTGGAAAGAGGGGCAAGTATGAAGTCTGTTGGGGATGAGAGAGCTTGGGAAGTGAGTCAGTTGTTCTTCGCTGATGATACAGCGCTGGTGGCGGATTCATGTGAGAAACTGCAGAAGCTGGTGACGGAGTTTGGTAAAGTGTGTGGAAGAAGAAAGTTAAGAGTAAATGTGAATAAGAGCAGGGTTATTAGGTACAGTAGGGTTGAGGGTCAAGTCAATTGGGAGGTGAGTTTGAATGGTGAAAACCTGGAGGAAGTGAAGTGTTTTAGATATCTGGGAGTGGATCTGTCAGCGGATGGAACCATGGAAGCGGAAGTGGATCATAGGGTGGGGGAGGGGGCGAAAATTTTGGGAGCCTTGAAAAATGTGTGGAAGTCGAGAACATTATCCCGGAAAGCAAAAATGGGTATGTTTGAAGGAATAGTAGTTCCAACAATGTTGTATGGTTGCGAGGCGTGGGCTATGGATAGAGTTGTGCGCAGGAGGATGGATGTGCTGGAAATGAGATGTTTGAGGACAATGTGTGGTGTGAGGTGGTTTGATCGAGTAAGTAACGTAAGGGTAAGAGAGATGTGTGGAAATAAAAAGAGCGTGGTTGAGAGAGCAGAAGAGGGTGTTTTGAAATGGTTTGGGCACATGGAGAGAATGAGTGAGGAAAGATTGACCAAGAGGATATATGTGTCGGAGGTGGAGGGAACGAGGAGAAGAGGGAGACCAAATTGGAGGTGGAAAGATGGAGTGAAAAGGATTTTGTGTGATCGGGGCCTGAACATGCAGGAGGGTGAAAGGAGGGCAAGGAATAGAGTGAATTGGAGCGATGTGGTATACAGGGGTTGACGTGCTGTCAGTGGATTTGAATCAAGGTATGTGAAGCGTCCGGGGTAAACCATGGAAAGCTGTGTAGGTATGTATATTTGCGTGTGTGGACGTGTGTATGTACATGTGTATGGGGGGGGTTGGGCCATTTCTTTCGTCTGTTTCCTTGCGGTACCTCGCAATCGCGGGAGACAGCGACAAAGTATAAAAAAAAAAAATATATATATATATATATATATATATATATATATATATATATATATATATATATATATATATATATATATATATATATATATATATATATATATTTGACTCATGGTGAGGTGCCTGAGGATTGGCGGAATGTGTGCATAGTGCCATTGTACAAAGGCAAAGGGGATAAGAGTGAGTGCTCAAATTACAGAGGTATAAGCTTGTTGAGTATTCTTGGTAAATTATATGGGAGGGTATTGATTGAGTCGGTGAAGGCATGTACAGAGCATCAGATTGGGGAAGAGCAGTGTGGTTTCAGAAGTGGTAGAGGATGTGTGGATCAGGTGTTTCCTTTGAAGAATGTATGTGAGAAATACTTAGAAAAGCAAATGGATTTGTATGTAGCATTTATGGATCTGGAGAAGGCATATGATAGAGTTGATAAAGATGCTCTGTGGAAGGTATTAAGAATATATGGTGTGGGAGGCAAGTTGTTAGAAGCAGTGAAAAGTTTTTATCGAGGATGTAAGGCATGTGTACGTGTAGGAAGAGAGGAAAGTGATTGGTTCTCAGTGAATGTAGGTTTGTGGCAGGGGTGTGTGATGTCTCCATGGTTGTTTGATTTGTTTATGGATGGGGTTTTTAGGGAGGTGAATGCAAGAGTTTTGGAAAGAGGGGCAAGCATGAAGTCTGTTGGGGATGAGAGAGCTTGGGAAGTGAGTCAGTTGTTGTTCGCTGATGATACAGCGCTGGTGGCTGATTCATGTGAGAAACTGCAGAAGCTGATGACTGAGTTTGGTAAAGTGTGTGAAAGAAGAAAGTTAAGAGTAAATGTGAATAAGAGCAAGGTTATTAGGTACAGTAGGGTTGAGGGTTAAGTCAATTGGGAGGTAAGTTTGAATGGAGAAAAACTGGAGGAAGTAAAGTGTTTTAGATATCTGGGAGTGGAACTGGCAGCGGATGGAACCATGGAAGCGGAAGTGGATCATAGGGTGGGGGAGGGAGCGAAAATCCTGGGAGCCTTGAAGAATGTGTGGAAGTCGAGAACATTATCTCGGAAAGCAAAAATGGGTATGTTTGAAGGAATAGTGGTTCCAACAATGTTGTATGGTTGCGAGGCGTGGGCTATGGATAGAGTTGTGCGCAGGAGGATGGATGTGCTGGAAATGAGATGTTTGAGGACAATGTGTGGTGTGAGGTGGTTTGATCGAGTAAGTAACGTAAGGGTAAGAGAGATGTGTGGAAATAAAAAGGGCGTGGTTGAGAGAGCAGAAGAGGGTGTTTTGAAATGGTTTGGGCACATGGAGAGAATGAGTGAGGAAAGATTGACCAAGAGGATATATGTGTCGGAGGTGGAGGGAACGAGGAGAAGTGGGAGACCAAATTGGAGGTGGAAAGATGGAGTGAAAAAGATTTTTTGTGATCAGGGCCTGAACATGCAGGAGGGTGAAAGGAGGGCAAGGAATAGAGTGAATTGGGATCGATGTGGTATACCGGGGTTGACGTGCTGTCAGTGGATTGAATCAGGGCATGTGAAACGTCTGGGGTAAACCATGGAAAGCTGTGTAGGTATGTATATCTGCGTGTGTGGACTTATGTATATACATGTGTATGGGGATGGGTTGAGCCATTTCTTTCGTCTGTTTCCTTGCGCTACCTCGCAAACGCGGGAGACAGCGACAAAGCAAAAAAAAAAAAAAATATACATATATATATATATATTTATATATATATATATCTATATATGTATACATATATATAAATGTATATACATAGAAATATTTATAAGTAAATATATATATGTATATATGCATATACATATATATCTTTTTTATCATACTTTGACGCTGTCTCTCATGTTAGCGAGGTAGCGCAAGGAAACAGACGAAAGAATGGCCCAACCCACCCACATACACATGTATATACATAGACTCCCACACATGCACATATACAGACCTATACATTTCAACGTATACATACATATATATACACAGACATATACATATATACACATGTACATATTCATACATGCTGCCTTCTTCCATTCCTGCCGCCACCTTGCCACACATGAAAAATGTTTTTTGCGGCCTGGATGTGGAAAGGGAGCTGTGGTTTTGGTGCATTACACATGATAGCTTGAGACCGAGTGTTGTCGTTTTCTGCCGTTACCTCGCGCGCACGCGAGGGGAGTTGGGTGCTTTTTTCATGTGTGGCGGGATGGCGGCAGGAATGGAAGAAGGCAGCATGTATGAATATGTACATGTGTATATATGTATATGTCTGTGTCTATATATGTATGTATACGTTGAAATGTATAGATATGTATACGTGCATGTGTGGGAGTCTATGTATATATATGTGTATGTGGGTGGGTTGGGCAATTCTTTCGTTTGTTTCCTTGCGCTACCTTGCTAACGCAGGAGACAGCAACAAAGTATAATAGATAAAGTAAATGTATATACAACTTCTTTACATATACATGTTTTCCCTCATATCATTCCTTTACCAACCAATTTTTATCAGTAAGCCTGTGGTCAGTGTTTCAAATCATTTTCATTTACCCACTGAATTCCTACACTGTATTTCCCATTCTGATATCATTGCTAGTCGACACTTTCCTGTATTTACGTGATTCATGTCATTTGCCAATTTAATTCGGTTGTTATTGTTACTTTAGTTAAATGTACTGAACTCAGACATTATTGTTTGCAGATACTGTGCTAATGATGAATTCTGTGAACTGGTATTTTTCTCGATGACTATCATATACAATGAAATGAAATTAATAGACGTAGCAGATGGAAGGTGTCAGCAGGGAATAATAGACGTAGCAGATGGAAGGTGTCAGCAGGGAATAATAGAC
This sequence comes from Panulirus ornatus, assembly GCF_036320965.1. Classification (NCBI taxonomy): domain Eukaryota; kingdom Metazoa; phylum Arthropoda; class Malacostraca; order Decapoda; family Palinuridae; genus Panulirus; species Panulirus ornatus. The sequence continues at coordinate 37,664,747 of NC_092235.1, read as the reverse complement.
GTAGTAGATGGAAGGTGTCAGCAGGGAATAATAGACGTAGCAGATGGAAGATGTCAGCAGGGAATGATAGACGTAACAGATGGAAGGTGTCAGCAGGGAATAATAGACGTAACAGATGGAAGGTGTCAGCAGGGAATAATAGACGTAGCAGATGGAAGGTGTCAGCAGGGAATAATCACCATCGAAAGTCACACTGAAATGTCTTGCTTCAAGCGTTGTCCCTATGGATTGGTACCTATGATCGCGCTGAAATCTCCTACATTTATCCTTGTCTCAGTAGATTACTTTTAGTCTTTTCTTTTCTTTTCTTTTTAAGTGTTTACTTTGTGAAGGAAAGTAGTTGGACAGATGAAGTGACATCGTGTAGTTAGTTACTGAATGTGCATATGTGCTGTAGATTTTACTGAAGAGATTTCTTGGTTTGCTGTTTGCACGTTTTTATGGCCCTGTTTGTATTGCTCGGCTGACTGGGTTTGTGTGCTGGCTCAGGATGGTTACCTGCTGAACTAATACTTCTTCACTGAATACATGGATAGATGACTGAGGCCTCTCTCAGGGATCTGATGCTCCGTGAGAACTGTGTGTGTTACATATTAGTACAGTTGTCTAGGTCTTGAATATGTCTACAGTTTTGTTCTGTTGCTTCCAGTTTCTATCTTTCTGTGTGTGTGTGTGTGTGTGTGTGTGTGTGTGTGTGTGTGTGTGTGTGTGTGTGTGTGTGTGTGTGTGTGTGTGTGTGTGTGTGTGTGCGTGCTGCTTCTCTAAAGTAGACATCAATCTTAAGTCATTGAAGCTGTTGGTAATTTCCAATAGAAGGATATTTTTCCCATGTAACGACTGACAGAGCCTTTATCTTGTACTGTTTGTGGCTTAAGTGTGCGTATTGTGGTGAGGTTATGGTACGTTACTGGCGAAGAGATCAGGATTGGGAAGGACTGTATTATGTGTCAAGTATAATCTTTATCTCTCTAGAAGGTACTAGAATCTGTATAGGCAAGACACGGCTGCTTTAGCTCGTACCGGTTTTAGATATATTCTACCATCAAGCCTCTAGAGTGAAGCCCAAAATATACGAGCTCTTCTGGTCTACTATCCGGGAATCCTATATGGCTATTCCGCTATATCATTTTTCCTACCACCATAATAGTGAATTTGTTTGTCTTTACTTTTCAGTCTTTTTCGTAGCAGGCAAATTTGGATGTCTCTGACTGTACTAGAATGACATGCTAGGGAAGTATCTTGTTAGAAAATGTCTATGCGGTGTTGACTACGGAAAAGATATACATGATCATGTTTTCTGCAAGAGGAGAATGTCTGTTGTGTAGATCATGCACAACAATGGTGATAGGAAGCTACCATGGAGAACCCTGCTTAGTAAAGTCAATGTTGCAAAGTTGCTGGTGATTGCAGTAGTACATTTGTGTGTTAGTGAGGAAAGTTGCAGAGTAGTCTCTAGGACGCCTACCTGTAATACTTTATACTGGAAGTCATCATCTACACTTCGTCGAAGATCTTGTTTACGTTGCTTCATACGACTATGCAGTGCGTGGGTGTCCAGGTACCGGAGACATGGAAGGATAGCGTGGATGCCATGGACGTTCGAGGATTAGCCTGAATGCTGGAGAAGTAGAAGGGGGGTGTGACTGTGTAGATCCCGGGGATAGGGTAGAGTGGCGTGGGCGTGTAGGCTCCAGGAACATGGAGGGATGACAAGGATGTCAGGGACGTGGGAGATGATTCAGGTATGTTGGTGCTGGAGAGTGGGAGGACGGCGTGTGTGCTGAGGGCATGGGAGCTTTGAGTAGATATCTCGTACGTGGGAGGATGGTGTGGAGGCCAGTGACGTGGGAGAGTGGCAGGGATGCTGGGGACTTGGGGGAGTAGATTAAATGGTGAGGACATACGAGAGCGTTGTGGATGCTGAGGACGTCGGAGACTGGTTTGCGTGCTGAGGACGGTGGGAGACTGGTGTGGGCGTAGGGGATATGGGAGAGTGGTGTGGGCGCTAGAGATGTGGGAGAGTGGTGTGGGCGCTAGGGACGTAATAGAGTGGTGTGGGTGCTGCGGACGTGGCGGACGTGACGTGGGAGAGTGGCATGGGTGCTGGAGATTTGGGAGAGTGGTGTGGGTGCTGAGGACGTGGTAGTGTGGCATGGGTGCTGTGGAAGAGGGAGAGTATCATGGGTGTTGGGGACGTGGGAGAGTGGTGCGGGTGCTGGGGATATGGGAGACTGTGTGGGTGCTGGAGACATGGGAGACTGTGTGGGTGCTGGAGACATGGGAGAGTGATGCTGGTGCTGAGGACGTGGGAGACTGTGTGGGTGCTGGAGACATGGGAGACTGGGTGTTGGTGCTGGAGACATGGGAGACTGTGTGGGTGCTGGAGACATGGGAGACTGTGTGGGTGCTGGAGACATGGGAGAGTGGTGTTGGTGCTGGGGACGTGGGAGACTGTGTTGGTGCTGGAGACATGGGAGACTGTGTGGGTGCTGGAGACATGGGAGAGTGGTGTTGGTGCTGGGGACGTGGGAGACTGTGTGGGTGCTGGAGACATGGGAGACTGTGTGGTTGCTGGAGACATGGGAGACTGTGTGGTTGCTGGAGACATGGGAGAGTGGTGTTGGTGCTGGGGACGTGGGAGACTGTGTGGTTGCTGGAGACATGGGAGACTGTGTAGTTGCTGGAGACATGGGAGACTGTGTGGTTGCTGGAGACATGGGAGAGTGGTGTTGGTGCTGGGGACGTGGGAGACTGTGTGGTTGCTGGAGACATGGGAGACTGTGTAGTTGCTGGAGACATGGGAGACTGTGTGGGTGCTGGAGACATGGGAGAGTGGTGTTGGTGCTGGGGACGTGGGAGACTGTGTGGGTGCTGGAGACATGGGAGACTGTGTGGTTGCTGGAGACATGGGAGACTGGTGTTGGTGCTGGGGACGTGGGAGACTGTGTGGGTGCTGGAGACATGGGAGAGTGGTGTCGGTGCTGGGGACGTGGGAGAGTGGTGCTGGAGACGTGGGATGCAGCTGAGACCTCGGGCGCTGAGGACTGGTTAATGTTGACACTTTATGTTGGTTGTTTACATACTGCTACACCAAAACCGTACAGTGTACGCTGTCCTCATTATGCCCAAGGTCCAGGAGTGACAAGTGGGTTTTGTTTAGTGTTCTCCACTGTGAAAGAATAAGGATATCAGGTCTGTTGGCTCATGTGTTGCCCGTCTGTTTACGTTTCCATATTTTACTTGGTATTTATCTTTGTGCATATTAGAGGAAGTAAGAGAGTTTTCTGAATCATATCGTCAGGGTTCGTGTGTCACCATAGCGTTGGTCCCGGAGGCCCCACACACTGGTAGAGTCAGGGCAGGACAGTCATAAGCCACACAGCTGAAAACAACACACCTGTTGTGTTAGATGTATGGTCTCATCCATATGTGGCCAGAGTCAAGTGGCAGTGCTGTAAATATGGAGCAGTAAACATCTGGAACCTAAGACCCACAGTCTTTCCACTACATGCATAAGCTTTGTGTGAATTCTGGCACCTATGGCTGGAAATACAAAATTCATCAGTCACATCAACTCGACACAAATGTGAAGGCCTACTAACCTGAACAACCATATAACAAAGAAATCGATGGAATTGGAATAGTAAGAACCACTTTTGTGCTCGTGATACTAGCAGTCGTCACCATGAGAGATACAATAAGATAAACGTCTCCAGTATGGTTTTTAGCATAACCCTACGCAGGAGAAACACTGGTTCAATTTCGTATCAGGTGGACGATGTCTTACCACCAAAGGTCAACGGTGCTTTCCTAAATCCAGAACGGATCTTTGCTCTCACGCTGTCGTCTGGTGAGCTCTGCAATGCTATACGTGGAGGAGAGTCGGGCCATGAACGCGCTATCCACGGCCTCTCCGGGCACTAGCGACGGCTGTCGACATAATGAGCGCGATTCTTCCGTGTGTATATGCAGGCATGATGACCGCCATACTTGGAAGGTGGCGCTAGAACTGCAGCCCAGGCCGGCGCCGGCCACGGAGTCCGCCAATCCACTGCTCTCCTCCCATCCCAACTTGTCTCGCAACTCACGCCATGACGTGCTACATGGAAAAGTCTTTTGTTTGTTCTAAATAGATGTTAATCGAGTGTGTGTGTGTGTGTGTGTGTGTGTGTGTGTGTGTGTGTGTGTGTGTGTGTGTGTGTGTGTGTGTGTGTGAGTGTGTGTGTGTGTGTGTGTGTGTGAGTGTGTGTGTGTGGAACAGGGGGGAGCCAGTTAGCAGCCCAACACACTGGTCATTAATGTGTGGATAATGCCGGATCCCCACAGGTCATCAGTAACAGCGGTCGGCCGCCCTTGAAGTTTTTTATTCGCCTGTGGTAACCAGGGCCACCATGTAAGGCGGGTACGGGGGAGGAGGCTTATTTGTCTCTGCCACTTTATACCGAAGATAATGTGTTTGTTAATGAGCAAGATAAGTAAACTGAACGAAGAAGCATTCATCTGATAATCAAAGCCAGAGAGCACTATGCATGAATAAATGAGGAGCGTACCTTATGTTGGCAAATTAAAAGTACGTAAATGATTATCAAATAATTGCCATCGTCCAGGTAGGGAGACGATTGGTGTAGAATTCTTTCTTCAGCAGCACTGGAAGCAGTGGGCGGGGATGTAGGAGTTGATCATGTGTGAAATTATATAAGTGCAAAGTTGATGGTATGATCATGTATGTATCTATAACGAAATCATCTGGTCCACTTGTTGCAAGTCTGTTTCATATTAACGAATATAATGGTCATTAACCTTTGAGATACTTACTCGGCCAAATTATGTAAAACTCATCTTAGTTATAAATCAAGATGATGTTACCCAGGCATGCAACATAACACACTAAGACAAGACACTCCTTGAGTATACTGTGAGACAATCAGATGAACTTCAGATATGCAGGACATCACATGAAGATAAGCATCACTCACATAGCCCAACACGCTGCGATAACTTGCTTGAATCATGAACCGTAACTCATTAAGAGCATCCGAGCTGGGTCCTCCTTCACTTATCACACAAACAGGATGTGCCTTATGACTCGCTGCATCACACTAGCATGATGTGTCTTACATACTCACCGCATCACACTAGCATGATGTGTCTTACATACTCACTGCATCACACTAGCATGATGTGTCTTACATACTCACTGCATCACACTAGCATGATGTGTCTTACATACTCACTGCATCACACTAGCATGATGTGTCTTACATACTCACTGCATCACACTAGCATGATGTGTCTTACATACTCACTGCATCACACTATCATGATGTGTCTTACATACTCACTGCATCACACTAGCATGATGTGTCTTACATACTCACTGCATAACACTAGCATGATGTGTCTTACATACTCACCGCATCACACTAGCATGATGTGTCTTACATACTCACCGCATCACATTAGCATGATGTGTCTTACATACTCACTGCATCACACTAGCATGATGTGTCTTATGTACTCACTGTGTCACACTAGCATCATGTGTCTTACATACTCACTGCATCACACTAGCATGATGTGTCTTATGTACTCACTGTGTCACACTAGCATGATGTGACTTACATACTCACTGCATCACACTAGCATGATGTGTCTTACATACTCACCGCATCACACTAGCATGATGTGTCTTACATACTCACTGGATCACACTAGCATGATGTGTCTTATGTACTCACTGTGTCACACTAGCATCATGTGTCTTACATACTCACTGCATCACACTAGCATGATGTGTCTTATGTACTGACTGTGTCACACTAGCATGATGCGCCTAATGACCCAATGCATAGCACGAACATGATGTGTCTTATATACTCATTGCATCATACTAGCCTGATGTGTCATGTATTCACTGCATCACACTAGCATAGTATGTCTTATGACTTACTATATCACAGGATCATGATGTAAGATAAGTTAGAATGTCTTTATTGTCAAATTGCATACATGATACAGAATGAAAATCTTTATGGCTAAAAGTTCAGTTCAAAGTTAAAAGTATAAAAATTATGAAATATGAATGTTAAAATATCACATAAAAGTATCAATGAATTTCACATAAAGAATCATCTATGGCACTCAGAAGCTACGTACATCACAGTGAAGTTACGACGTCTTTAGATGGTTAAACAGTAGAATGCGTGTTGGTACAAGTGATTTCCTCAATGTCTCTGTGCGCTGTGTAGGCAGACAGTCTTCTTCCTGACCTTAGAATTACACAGCATTGGTGTAGAGGATGACGGGGTTACATGATCTCCACCTGCTTCACTTCACAGTCCTGATACAACATATCTAATGTCTTGGTGTTGGCACCCAATTTCCTAGCTTTCTTAACACTTCCCTCAAGTTTGTTTTCATCTTTACTGTTTAGCTTGCCATGCCAGGCTGTAACTGAACATCATAAAATTGATTCTACAGTTGACCTGTAGAAAACATTGATCATTGCGTTGTCTATATGTGGACTATTTAAGATACATGTAAAGTGAAATCAGAGATTACACTTTTTATACACCATATCAGTATTTCCACCACCTTGTAACTGGTCATCTATGATAAAGCCTAGATACTTGTACTGACTCACTCTTTCTACAGTTTCATCTATAATTGCAATTAAGTCTGGTACATGTAGTTTTTTCGTCCTAAAATCTATTATCATCTCTTTAGCTTTGAAACGTTACATTCAAGTGCAGCTAATTTGTTTTACACTGCTCAGCAAAGAAACTAAACTGTGCAATATGATCATTATAATTATCATTTACAAATTTTCCTATGATTACTGTTATCATCGGAGTGTTTCAACATAATACAGTTGCTAAAAACACTTCTCCAGTCATCAGTATACAAACTGAACAAAGTGAGGGACATAATGCAGCCCTGGGATGCACCTGTGTTGGTAAAAAATTATGCACTCACTGTACGATGTGTATTATGTACTCCCTGCATCACATTAGCATGATGTGTCATGTCTCACTGCATCACACTAGCATGATGTGTCATGTCTCACTGCATCACACTAGCATGATGTGTCATGTCTCACTGCATCACATTAGTATGATGTGTCATGTCTCACTGCATCACACTAGCATGATGTGTCATGTTTCACTGCATCACACTAGCATGATGTGTCATGTCTCACTGCATCACATTAGCATGATGTGTCATGTCTCACTGCATCACACTAGCATGATGTGTCATGTCTCACTGCATCACACTAGCATGATGTGTCATGTCTCACTGCATCACATTAGCATGATGTGTCTTATCTACTCACTGCATCTCATTAACATGACGTATCTTATGACTCACTACATCACACCAACAAGATGTGTCTTTTATACAAAATGCATCACACTGGCTAGAATGATGTGTCGTATGTACTCACTGCATCACACTAGCATGATGTGTCTTATGTACTCACTGTATCACACTAGAATGATGTGTCGTATGTACTCACTGTATCACACTAGAATGATGTGTCTTATGTACTCACTGTATCACACTAGAATGATGTGTCGTATGTACTCACTGCATCACACAAGCATGATGTGTCGTATGTACTCACTGTATCACACTAGAATGATGTGTCTTATGTACTCACTGTAACACACTAGCATGATGTGTCTTATGTACTCACTGTATCACACTAGCATGATATGTCTTATGTACCCACTGTATCACACTAGAATGATGTGTCGTATGTACTCACTGTATTACACTAGCATGATGTGTCTTATGAACTCACTGTAAAACACTAGCATGATGTATCTTATGTACTCACTGTATCACACTAGCATAATGTGTCTTATGTACCCACTGTATCACACTAGAATGATGTGTCGTATGTACTCAGTGCATCACACTAGCATGATGTGTCATATGTACGCACTCTATCATAACAAGACGATGCGTCTCTTCTACGTATCAAAGCACAAGTTGATGTGGGTATTACAACATACTGTGAGAAATCACACTTACATAATGCAACCTAGCAATATGATGTGCTTCATACACACAGTAGTACATTCAGGTGATGCGCTTCACTTTGTTACTGAAGTACACTATTCTGACGTGTTTCATACATTGTCCACAGTGCAACACATCATGGTAATATGCTTCACGTAGTTACTGTAGTGCACTAATCTGATGTGCATCATGCATTATGTACACTGCAGCACGTTAAGGTGATTGGTTGCATGTAATCACTATAGTACCCTAATCTGTTGTGCTTCATGCACTGTACACAGTGCTGCACACTATGGTAATGTGATATACATAGTGTCTGTAGCACACTATTCTGATGTGCTTCATACAATGTACACGCTTCAGCACATCACGGTGATGAGTTTCACGCAGTCACTGTAGTGCACTGTTCTGATGTGCTTCATTCATTGTACACACTGCAGCATTCATGGTGATATGTTTCACGTAGTTGCAGTGGTCCAATATTCTGATGTGCTTCATGGACGATACATAACACAGTCAAATGCTACATATACACACTGCAGTACATACACAGGATACATATCATGCTCACATTCCATACTAAAGGATAACGTGTCTTGTGTATAAGTTGCAGCAGTTTTTGATGTAATCAATATAGGTCCTGGCTCACACTAATGTAGGTACTGGTACACACGTAGGTACTGGTACACACTTATGTAGGTACTATAATACACTGATGAAGATACTAGAGTACACTAATGTAGGTAGTGGAACACACTCATGTAGCTACTGAATTACCAATATGGGTGCTAGAACACAGTAATGTAGGTAGTAGAACACACATGTAGTTGATGGAACACACTATAGTAGGTACTGGTACGCGCTTGTACGATGCTCCATGTACTCCTTGCAACACATCATTTGATGCACTTTATATCTTTCGGAAGGGGAGATAGTCATCTACAGAGTTGATCAGGGATGACGATATCAGACACATAGAATTGATATAGCAAGATTGGAAGTTACAAAAGTAAGGCATAGACATAGAAGATAGGAGACTATTACTGGACGATGAGATGAGAACAAAGTTCACCGAAAAGAATGGAAACCTGAGAGGGATGTGAGGAGTGGAGGTAAAGCTGACATGGACTTGTCAAATGTGTATGTAAGCATGGCAGTGATGGCATGATGACCCTACGTATGGCTGCCCATCCACTGTGTAATGGTCAAAAAATAGCATGACTGTAAAATTTATAGAGGTCATTCTTACAAAGCTAGCAAGGTATACCGTAAATAATGGTGCGGAAAAGGACTACAGAACCTCTTCAGTAAGCGGATGACAAGTGCGATGTGGAAAAGGAGGAGGATGTGTAAACAACACGGTCAGACTATGCAGTTCATAAAGACTCTATTTATTAGGTGGATCTGAACAAGGTTTGGGACAAATCTACGAGGAAAGGACTTCAGAAAGATTCCATTTTTTTTTTTTTTTTTTTTTTTTCCTGGCCTGGATCAAGGACCCATTAATGCTGTTGGGAACTTTTCTAGTGTATTTAGTCTTTTTTGTTGGAGCAGTTGTAGGTACCAGCGAGTGGTCTGGCCTCAGGGTTGTGAGTTGTGTTCATAGTGCACGGTGGTGTGAGGGTGTTGACTGTGTCACGTGACCCCTGTGTTACATGATTCTGCAGTGTTGACTGACGCTACCCGACGGTAGTGTTACATGGTCTCTTGTGTGAGCTGGTGCTGCATTGTCATATGATGACACCATTGCATATCTGCAGTGTAAGCTGGCGCTGCAGCTGGTGCTGCATGAAGATACTGTTGTACAGTTCTTCAGCGTCAGCTGGTGCTGCATGATGATACTGTTGAACAGTTCTTCAGCGTCAGCTGGTGCTGCATGATGATACTGTTGAACAGTTCTTCAGCGTCAGCTGGTGCTGCATGATGATACTGTTGAACAGTTCTTCAGCGTCAGCTGGTGCTGCATGAAGATACTGTTGAACAGTTCTTCAGCGTCAGCTGGTGCTGCATGATGATACTGTTGTACAGTTCTTCAGCGTCAGCTGGTGCTGCATGATGATAATGTTGAACAGTTCTTCAGCGTCAGCTGGTGCTGCATGATGATACTGTTGAACAGTTCTTCAGCGTCAGCTGGTGCTGCATGATGATACTGTTGAACAGTTCTTCAGCGTCAGCTGGTGCTGCATGATGATACTGTTGAACAGTTCTTCAGCGTCAGCTGGTGCTGCATGATGATACTGTTGAACAGTTCTTCAGCGTCAGCTGGTGCTGCATGAAGATACTGTTGAACAGTTCTTCAGCGTCAGCTGGTGCTGCATGATGATACTGTTGAACAGTTCTTCAGCGTCAGCTGGTGCTGCATAATGATACTGTTGAACAGTTCTTCAGCGTCAGCTGGTGCTGCATGAAGATACTGTTGAACAGTTCTTCAGCGTCAGCTGGTGCTGCAGCGTTAGCGTTTGTTTACTGATGTTGCTGTTCTCCTGTAGCTGTGGTGTTAGCTGCAGCTATTGCTAAATCTGACCGTCATTGTTTCATTATCATTGTTAAGAGTAAGTATACCATACTCTCTAGGCAGAGGTTTACCGTGGCAGGTATAATGGTATATAACACTCAAAATCTGTCCTGAAGTATAACCATGACATTAAGTATGACCCATACATTCAACGTGACCCTGACCTTAAATATAACCTGAAGCACAACCCTCAACTTTAGCATAACCCGGATCTTAAATATGACTCTCGACTTTGATTTGAAATATGGCTGAAAGGGTGCATAGAGAGACGTGTTCACCTAAGAACACAAAACACTTGACGTACGCTTGAGTGACCAAAAAATGAGAGAGGCATGATGGTGTGGGCCAGCGGGTGAGGGAGCCAGCTTCTCTCTAGCTACATTGAGACCTGCTTATCTCCACTACAAACAACCGCTCGCCCAGGGTGCGAGTTAACAATCATTATGAACTCCGTCTCTAATATTATTATATCGACCTGCACAAAGCATTAAGACAAGCCATTTGAGGTTAATACAGACATATTGTGCGGGCGGCTCACATATTTCTATTCTTATACGACAAGTGTCTGGCTGCCTGCACTGGGTCAAGAATGACTAATATGGCGCTGAGATTTTTTTCTCTCTTTTTTTTTCTAATGGCGCGGCTCTGTTGCAAGGTGGGAGTTTATTATTTGTTTTATGTCCACTTAACTCAATAAATGGTACAACTGTCTTGAATACAAATGAATCCTGAGAGAGACCTTTTTAGTATGCACCAAAAGCCTTTTTAAGCTGTTGTTCTTGTTTGTGTGTTAGTATTGTATTTATCATTTGATATTGTGTTTTCTTTCTGTTTTGTCCACAGCGACTGGTTGCAGGAGCTGATGTCTTTAAGGGGTCCACCTCTCATGCATAATAGTATTCGTTGGTAGTACGAAAATATAAAAGGTTTTTGTAATACACACCGGAGGTAACTGATGGAAGCTTAGCACACATCACTTATGTACAACACGCATTCACTATGAACGTGACGTACCTGTTGCTTCAGCTTGGTGAGAGTGTGTCGTACCTGCATGTTTCGTTGTGCTGTGTGCGCGTGCCTGTGTCTGTTTGTCTGTCTGTCTATCCAGCTGATTGTGTTCATAAGTGCCTCTGTGCGTATGTGTAAGTACAAGTGAGTTTCTTGTAATAATGATAATGATAATGATAATGATAATAATAATAATAATAATTGTCCCTGGGGATACGGGAGAAAGAATACTGAGTGTTGTAGAAGGCGACTAAAAGGGGAGGGAGCGGGGGGGGCTGGAAATCCTCCCCTCTCGTTGTTGATATTTCAAAAGGAGGAACAGAGAAGGGGGCCAAGTGAGGATATTCCCTCTAATTCTCAGTCCTCTGTCCTTAACGCTACCTTGCCAACGCGGGAAATAGCGAATACGTGTGAAAGGAAAATAATAATTATGATAGTAATAATGATAACAATGATAATAATATAAATAGTTCATTGAATTCAGGCAGCAGTTCGGTTGGAAATACACAGTTGAGGTATTACAGAAGTGGGAGAAGTGATTAGTTAACTATTCACAAAGGAGCAAAAGATGAAGGTATTACTGGATACATCTATACTGTGTATGAGAACGTGAGTGTGTTGAGTGTGTGTATACTCATATATTACCTATCTACCTGCATATGTATGGACCTGCGTATGTCTGTTTGTGTGTGTGTGTGTGTGTGTGTGTGTGTGTGTGTGTGTGTCTTGAAGCATGTGAGTATGTGAGTGTACGTCTTGAGTTTGTGTATATGTCTATTCACGACTGGGGGATGCTTGCGTGCATGTGCGTGGGCGTATCGAACCTATTGCAATTCTCTCTTCAATGTCGTCGTGAGAGGTCAGCTGAGCAACCCGTGGAGGGAATATTAAAGTGGCTCATCGTAGTCAAGTGTGAGTCTAAGCTGCGGCAGGCACGACTCAGGCTTTGCTCTACATTGAGCTAACATTTCTCATCGATCACTGGTATACTACAGCTGGTAGCAGCCGACCTCGTAGTTCTCTGAGACACGTAAAAAGACAGGTACAAATGCACTCTTTTTACTGATGTTGTTTTTTGTCTGTATTTTCTTAACACAGAGTGTTGTAAAAATGATGGATGGTAACAAGTGTGAGTTAACTGGTGAAGCTGCCTTTCCTAATATCAGGCTATTGAAGGTTTAACATACAGCTTGTTACCTCGGTCGAAGATTATTTCTCGTGGTAAATTGTTAGATTTGTGTGATTAGATAAAGTTCTTTTCCTTTGATGATACAAACAAAGGCGACTCGAGCATGTTTATATGGAATACAGTATTTGAGAGTATATTCTGACGTGAAACCATTAGAAAACGAAGTTACTGATAGCAAAATGAAAGATATATTGTTCGGGAACTTTGGGGGGCCAGATTTTCCATTTCCTGCCATTCTGAAGATTCCCTGGAAGCTGGCGGAGGCACAGACACAAGTAGTGAAAGTCTGTCGTAAAATAACTTCTTTTTAAACAGACTCTATCAGTATATTATGTACTTTGCTTCTTATGTACGTCAGTAACCACGATCCCTTAGCTGTCGATAAAACAGGAGAGATATCTTAGTGGTTGAATGAAGGAAAGATATCTTAAAAGCCGATGAAGTAAAGACGACTGAAAGGTATATTAACCAAACCTATGTTAGAGGTCGACAAGATGAAGGCATTTTCTAGGAGTTGATGATGAAACAATACTGTTATCCTTCAAGATGATCGCCTGAAGGTTAGTGAAACCTACCGGGTATATCTGAGAGATCAGTAAAAGACTATGTATGACGTACGTATTCCTGTAGGAAAGTAGAACACGTCAGGGATATGGGAGGTGAATGCCACACACAGACCACACCTATACAACTTCGTTAACTAGCAGGGCGTTAGTGCGCGACCCTGTCTTAAACGCTGGTGAAACTCACTGGTTCTTCCTCGCAGGATGTAAACCACAGCAACGATAATTCTCAGATTAGTCTAAACATCATTACAGAACATCGTACTATTCAGCTGCGATACCCTGGACACCAACGAACTTGTAAAGAATATATAAAACATCGTTGCAACCAGATGTTTATGTGGCTTGTGTGTGTGGCTGTCTTCACGAATATGAGTACTAGAAAAAAAATAGATGTATTCTATATATCTAACATGTGTTGCTCCGAGGTAGATTTACATTAGTTCAGTAGAATGTATTGATCAAATCAACTCAGAACGTCGTAAATTAAATAAACATTGTAAAGAATGCTGAATCTAAGGTAGCATCTGAACTGGTGCTACGCTATTTACGACAAATGAAGGGTAAATGCTGGACAGAAAAGTGTCTTGTGAAACTCTCCGACACACACAACCCGTATCCTTACGTCTCGATTTCTCTCATCGTTCACGTTATATAAATTTCGGGAATGAGACCAGCAGGTCTCGTCATCCCTTCACTCCTTCAACAGGATAAGAAGAAATAATCTTGAATCTGGTAGCTCACACCAGAGTCTGTCAGATATGAGAAACACATCGTATTATCTACCACTCACCACACATCCAACAACAATAACACACACAAAAATATGGTTACGAGGAGAAATAAACAAACACAGACATAAAAACACAGACATTATCGCAATACGATACCGGCATTGGTAATATCGCTGCCATAACTTATTCAGCTGGTAGAGCAGCAACACAGTGTTTCCCATATGGCTACCATGTTCTAATTATGTACGCGTCAGCATCATTACCATATGAAAAGAAACTGCTTTAGAATGATATAATACGTGGCTCTTCTTTGTATATTTCTTCACATTATTATCATTTTATGATCCAGATACCTTTCCAGTAAACTTGAGAACCAATTGCCTCAGTTCAGCAGGAGAGAATGGGTAACCACTGTCATCCCTCCTCAGCTCGGCTACAGACTGTTTACCTCTGGCACCAGCAGGTGGGTCAGCTGTCACAGAGGTGCCTTATGTGGGGTGGGGCGACCTCACTGCACGACCACAGCCTTTGCTGAAGTTGAGGCAGCTGGTCGGTACACCAGTGATCAGTTGACATCCTCGATGATCACATTCAGTGCTAATGCTAAGGAATGTTCAGATTAATTAGGGCAACTTTAAAAAGACAGTGATATAAAGTCAGAGATGAATGAGACGGTATATAAGGCACCCACACAGGCTCACCGGACATCTTGGCAGTGTGACCCACTGACCTGGCACTATCAAGCACCTCGAGGTGCCAAGGCTGGCCATGTAAGGCAGTCTGGAGTGATAAGATCAATAATCTTATTCTCTGAACGTGAAACTGAGAGTTAGTATCGTGTGATGCGAACTGCCTGATCCACTATCAATTGATAACCTTTTTATGACCTTTGGTAATCATATGATTTATCTACAGAATCCTTGTCTCTTGCTGGCATCATATTGTGATGGCGGTAATGATACGATGCGAAACTATCGTAAAAGTGTTAGTTTGCAGCCATTACCCTTCATTGCCTAGTGATAAAGTGTGAGTTGTGAGTAAATTTCTTTACCTTGTCAGACTGCTTGCATTCTAATATTACTGAAAGCCTTTATACAGTGATTAGAATCATTACCTTGATAACTGGCAGGTAAAGCAGTGATTGTAGCGTGGAGTATGAGTGTAGCGACCTACACTCATCTCTTCTCATAGAAGCTACATTGCCACATCAGCAGCGCCAGTACTACTAATTACCCAGCTTTCCGCCGGTGTGTGTCCATTATAAGTATTCGCTAACTACCCAGCTGTCCGCTGGTCTATTCATTGCAATTATTGGTTAACTACCGAGTTGACTACGGGTTTGTCCATTACAGGCAATGGCTAACTCAAAACTTCCTTGATTCCTCCATTAGCGGCTCCGGCTAACTGTCCACCTACCAGGTAGTGTGTCTGTTAAAAGTAATGGCTAACCACACCTATCCTTTCCATTATTGCCGAGGGCATTGGCTATTTACCCTCACTGTCCTTCGTATTACCATTAAGGCTTATATATCAACGCCCGTGTTCTCCAGTTGGTACCATGTAGTGTTCTGGTAGATTCTGGCCAAGATCTAGTGCATACTGATGGTTTTCTAGTAAATATTGATGGTTGTCTTATAGACACTGGTAGTGTTCCAGTGGATATTGGTGCGTTTCAGTGGAATTTGATGATGTTCTAGTCACTAGTGGATACTGTTGTTCTAGTGGATATTTGTAGTGTTCTAGTGGATACTCACGGTGTTCTAGTGGATACTGGTAGTGTTCTAGTGGATACTGGTAGTGTTCTAGTGCATACTGGTCGTGTTCTAGTGGATACTGGTAGTGTTCTAGTGGATACTGGTAGTGTTCTAGTGGATACTGTTAGTGTTCTAGTGCATACTGGTCGTGTTATAGTGCATACTGGTAGTGTTCTAGTGGATACTGGTAGTGTTCTAGTGGATATTTGTGGTGTTCTTGTGGCTATTGGTAGTGTTCTAGTGGCAATTAGTAGTGTTACAGTGGATACTTGTGGTGTTCTAGCGAATACTGGTGTGTTCTAGTGGATGCTGATTGCGTTCTAGTGGATACTGATTGCGTTCTAGTGGATCCTGGTGTGTTTCAGTGGATACTGATGGTGTTCAAGGGTTATAGGTGTTGTTCTACTGGATAGTGGTTGTGTTCAGTGGATACTGAAGATGTTCTAGTGGATACTAGTGTTATTTCAGTAGATGCTGGTGGTGTTCTAGTGGATACTGGTGATACTCTAATCACGTTCTAGTGGATGCTGATGGTGTTCTACTGGATAATGATGATGTTCAACTGGATGCTATTGCTGTGCTAGTGGATAAAGATGGTGCATCTAGTTGACATTAATGGTGTTCTAGTGGATACGTGTGGTGTTCTAGTGGATATTAGTGATCCAGTGGATACTAGTGGTGATCTAGTGGATACATATGGTTTCTGTTGGCCTGTGTTGGTGTTCCCTTGGTAATGTGTGGTTGGTGTATGTTCTCTGCGAGTGGTCCCTTCTGGTGGAGTTTGTTTGGTGCTGACGTTCTTCTATCAAGTAACATTGGTACCCGGTAGTGCTGTAGCTCGAGGGTGTCAGCCGTCAGAATTTCAAGCAGCCTTTGTTCCACACTTCAGGGCCACAAAACATTATTCAATATGCAAATTTCAAACCACCTAAAATTATTTCGTGTATAAGGACCAAGACCTACATTACTGAGAACCTGGTATTATGGTTATGAGAGGGATGAATCCAGCACCATTCATTGCTTAAGATAATGACTCGAAACCTTGTGGCCGAGATCAGGAAGTGAATATATATATATATATATCTTTTTCTTTTCTTTTAAACTATCCGCCATTTCCCGCATTAGCGAGGTAGCGTTAAGAACAGAGGACTGGGCCTTTGTGGAATATCCTCACCTGGCCCACCTCTGTTCCTTCTTTTGGAAAATTAAAAAAAGAAAAAAAAAAAACGAGAGGGGAGGATTTCCAGCCTCCTGCTCCCTCCCCTTTTAGTCGCCTTCTACGACACGCAGGGAATACGTGGGAAGTATTCTTCATCCCCTATCCCAAGGGATATATATATATATATATATATATATATATATATATATATATATATATATATATATATATATATATATATATATATATATATATATATATATTATCATTGTTTTGCTTTGTCGCTGTCTCAAGCGTTAGCTAGGTAGCGCAAGGAAACAGACGAAAGAATGGCCCAACCCACCCCCATACACATGTATATACATACACGTCCACACATGCAAATATACATACCTATACATCTTAATGTACACATGTATATACACACACAGACACATACATATACACCCATGCACACAATTCACACTGTCTGCCTTTATTCATTCCCATCGCCACCTCGCCACACATGGAATACCATCCCCCTCCCCCCTCATGTGTGCGAGGTAGCGCTAGGAAAAGACAACAAAGGCCCCACTCGTTCACACTCAGTCTCTAGCTGTCATGCAATAATGCCTGAAACAACAGCTCCCTTTCCACATCCAGGCCCCACACAACTTTCCATGGTTTACCCCAGACGCTTCACATGCCCTGATTCAATCCACTGACAGCACGTCAACCCCGGTATACCACATCGATCCAATTCACTCTATTCCTTGCCCGCCTTTCACCCTCCTGCATGTTCAGGCCCCGATCACTCAAAATCTTTTGCACTCCATCTTTCCACCTCCAATTTGGTCTCCCACTTCTCCTCGTTCCCTCCACCTTCGACACATATATCCTCTTGATCAATCTTTCCTCACTCATTCTCTCCATGTGCCCAAACCATTTCAAAACACCCTCTTCTTCTCTCTCAACCACGCTCTTTTTATTTCCACACATCTCTCTTACCCTTACATTACTTACTCGATCAAACCACCTCACACCACACATTGTCCTCAAACATCTCATTTCCAGCACATCCACCCTCCTGCGCACAACTCTATCTATAGCCCACGCCTCGCAACCATACAGCATTGTTGGAACCACTATTCCTTCAAACATACCCAGTTTTGCTTTCCGAGATAATGTTCTCGACTACCACACATTCTTCAAGGCTCCCAGGATTTTCGCCACCTCCCCCACCCTATGATTCACTTCCGCTTCCATGGTTCCATCCGCTGCCAGATCCACTCCCAGATATCTAAAACACTTTACTTCCTCCGGTTTTTCTCCATTCAAACTTACCTCCCAATTGACTTGACCCTCAACCCTACTGTACCTAATAACCTTCCTCTTATTCACATTTACTCTTAACTTTCTTCTTTCACACACTTTACCAAACTCAGTCACCAGCTTCTGCAGTTTCTCACATGAATGAGCCACCAGCGCTGTATCATCAGCGAACAACAACTGACTCACTTCCCAAGCTCTCTCATCCACAACAGACTTCATACTTGCCCCTCTTTCCAAAACTCTTGCATTCGTCTCCCTAACAACCCCATCCATAAACAAATTAAACAACCATGGAGACATCACACACCCCCGCCGTAAACCTACATTCACTGAGAACCAATCACTTTACTCTCTTCCTACACGCACACATGCCCTACATCCTCGATAAAAACTTTTCACTGCTTCTAACAACTTGCCTCCCACACCATATATTCTTAATACCTTCCACAGAGCATCTCTATCAACTCTATCATATGCCTTCTCCAGATCCATAAATGCTACATACAAATCCATTTGCTTTTCTAAGTATTTCTCACATACATTCTTCAAAGCAAACACCTGATCCACACATCCTCTACCACTTCTGAAACCACACTGCTCTTCCCCAATCTGATGCTCTGTACATGCTTTTACCCTCTCAATCAATACCCTCCCATATAATTTACCAGGAATACTCAACAAACTTATACCTCTGTAATTTGAGTACTCACCTTTGTCCCCCTATGTATATATATATATATATATATATATATATATATATATATATATATATATATATATATATATATATATATATATATATATATATATATTCCCTGGGGATAGGGGAGAAAGAATACTTCCCACGTATTCCCTGCGTGTCGTAGAAGGCGACTAAAAGGGAAGGGAGCGGGGGGCTGGAAATCCTCCCCTCTCGTTTTTTTTTTTTTTTCAATTTTCCAAAAGAAGGAACAGAGAAGAGGTCCAGGTGAGGATATTCCCTCAAAGGCCCAGTCCTCTGTTCTTAACGCTACCTCGCTATCGCGGGAAATAGCGAATAGTATAAAAAAGGAAATATATATATATATATATATATATATATATATATATATATATATATATATATATATATATATATATATATATATATATATATATATATGGACAGTTTTTCCAGGAAATTAGTGCAAAGGACTAGGAGATGTATGAAAGAAAGAGGCAGGAGGTCAAGAGAAAGAAGCAAGAGGTGAAATAAGGTTAAATGAGTTTAAGGAGGTAGATAAAGTGCGTAACACAAGAGAACAAATGGGGACTTCGGTGAAGGGGGCTAATGGGGAGGTGATAACAAGTAGTGGTGATGAGAGAAGGAGATGGAGTGAGTATTTTGATTATTTGTTGAATGTGTTAGATGATAGAGTGGCAGATATAGGGTGTTTTGGTCGAGGTGGTGTGCGAAGTGAGAGAGTCAGAGATAATGATTTGGTAAACAGAGAAGAGGTAGTGAAAGCTTTGCGGAAGATGAAAGCCGGCAAGGCAGTGGGTTTGGATGGTATTGCATTGGAATTTATGTAAAAAGGGGGTGTCTGTGCTGTTGGTTAGTTGGTGAGGATATTCCATGTATGTATGGCTCATGGTGAAGTACTTGAAGATTGGCGGAATGCATGCATAGTGCCACTGTACAAAGACAAAGGCGATAAGAGTGAGTGTTCAAATTACAGTGGATTAAGTTTGTTGAGTATTCCTGGTAGATTATATGGGAGGGTATTGATTGGGAGGGTGAAGGCATGTACAAAGCATCAGATTGGAGAAGAGCAGTGTGGTTTCAGAAGTGGTAAAGGATGTGTGGATCAGGTGTTTGCTTTGAAGAATGTATGTGTGAAATACTTAGAAAAACAAAAGGATTTGTATGTACCATTTATGGATCTGGAGAAGGCATATGATAGAGCTGATAGAGATGCTTTGTGGAAAGTATTAAGAGTATATGATGTGGGAGGTAAGTTGCTAGAGGCAGTGAAAACCTTTTAACGAGGATGTAAGTAATGTCTACGAGTATGAAGAGAGAAAAGTGATTGGTTCTCAGTTAATGTCGGTTTGCAGCGGGGGTGCGTGATGTCTCAGTTGTTTAATTTGTTTATGGGTAAATTTGTTAGGGAGTTGAATGCAAGAGTTTTAGAGAGAGCGGCAAGTATGCAATCTGTTGTGGATGACAGGGCTTGAGAAGTGAATCAGTTGTTGTTCGCTGATGATATATCGCTTGTGGCTGATTCGGGTGAGAAACTGCAGAAGCGGGTGACTGAGTTTGGTAAAGTGTGTGAAAGAAGAAAGGTGAGAGTAAATGTGAATAAGAGCAAGGTTATTAAGTACAGTTGGGTTGAGGGACAAGTCAATTGGGAGGTAAGTTTGAATGGAGAAAAACTGGATGAAGCGATGTGTTTTAGATATCTGGGAGTGGATTTAAAAGGCGGTGGAACCATGTAAACTAAGTGAATCAGAGGATGGGGTGCCCATTTTCTTTTCTAAGTATTTCTCACATTCATTCTTCAAAGCAAACATCTAATCCACACATCCTCTACCACTTCTGAAGCCGCACTGCTCTTCCCCAATCTGATGCTCTGTACATGCCTTCACCCTCTCAATCAATACCCCCCCCCCCATATATTTTCTAAGGAATATTCAACAAACTTATACCTCTGTAATCTGAGCACTCACCTTTATCCCCTTTGCCTCTGTACAATGGCACTATGCAAGCATTCCGCCAATCCTCAGGCACTTCACCATGAGTCATACATACATTAAATAACCTTACCAACCACTCAACAACACAGTCACCCCTTTTTTGATAAGTTCCTCTGCAATACCATCCAAACCCACCACCTTCCCGGCTTTTTAATCTTCCGCAAAGCTTTTACTACCCCCCCTCTGTTTACCAAATCATTCTCTCCAACCCTCTCACTTTGCACACCACCTCGACCAAAACACCCTATATCTGCCACTCTATCATCAAACACATTCAACAAACCTTCAAAATACTCACTCCATCTCCTTCTCACATCACCACTACTTGTTATCACCTCCCCATTAACCCCCTTCACTGAAGTTCCCATTTGCTCCCTTGTCTTACGCACTTTTTTTACCTCCTTCCAAAACATCTTTTAATTCTACCTAAAATTTAATGATGCTCTCTCGCCCCAACTCTCATTTGCCCTCTTTTTCACCTCTTGCACCTTTCTCTTGAGCTCCTGCCTCTCTTTTATAAATCACCCAGTCATTTGCATTTTTTCCCTGCAAAAATCGTCCAAATGCCTCTCTCTTCTCTTTCACTAATAATTTTACTTCTTCATCCCACCACTCACTACCCTTTCTAATCTGCCCACCTCCCACGCTTCTCATGCCACAAGCATCTTTTGCGCAAGCTATCGCTGCTTCTCTCTCTCTCTCTCTCTCTCTCTCTCTCTCTCTCTCTCTCTCTCTCTCTCTCTCTCTCTCTCTCTCTCTCTCTCTCTCTCTCTCTCTCTCTCTCTCTCTCTCTCTCTCTCTCTCTCTCTCTCTCTCTCTCTCTCTCTCTCTCTCTCTCTCAGATTTTGTAGACAGTGATAGATAACCTTCACACGATACAAGAGTTCATCGTCACAGTTAAAGAAGTTGAAGTTGAAGCCTAATACAAACCCAGGTCCTGATCGTTTCTACCCACGAGTGATTACAAACGTCAAACACGAAATTGCCGGACCGTTAACCCAGATTTTCAATAAATCTCTCCAGAATGGAATAGTCCCACAGAGCTGGAGACTGGCAGATATCTCTCCTATATACTAAAAGAGAAGCCACGAATTGTCTGGTAATTGCCGTCCTACTAGACTCACATCAATCATAAGTAAACTTCGGTAGTCGATTATCAAAGATAAAATCGTAGCCAATCTGGAACAACAGAGCCTGATCCATGATACACAGCATGGTTTTAGAAGACGTAGATCATGCCTTATAAACCTCCATCAATTTCATGATACATCATTCAATACCCATAAAAAGACAAAAGCAATAAATTAGATATAATATTTCTGGACTTCCAGAAAGCATTCGACAAAGTCTCCCACGGTAAACTAATGCCCAGAGTCTAGATCTTGGGGATTATGGTTGCATAAGAAATTGGGTAGAAGTCTGGTTACGTGATGAGAAGCAGAGTCGTAATGAATGGAGGATCATCACTGTGGTCACCCGTTGCTAGTGGAGTCCCCCTGGGATCCGCACTTGGGCCTATACTTTTCATCATCCATATGAGCGCTATTGACGTGGGGCTAAATGACCTAGTGTCCAAATCTGCAGGTGACACAAAGGTCGGCAACGCCATATTAACCGATAAAGATAGGCTAAGATTACAAGAGGATCTAGATAAATCGCTGAATGGTCTAGAAAATGGCGAATGACATTTAACGTCAATAAATTGCAGCGGTTACAAGTAGGAAACCTAAACAAAAAACTTGATTGTGAACTGATGGGCCACAACATAACTTTAGTGTAAGGAAGCTACCAATAAAACAATTGGGATGTTAGAATTTATATACAGAAACATTACGTAGAAAAGCAAGGATTTGATAATGTCATTACACCCACCTAGGTCTAGTTTGATCACACCTTGAACATGCAGTGCAGTGGAGAGACAACCTTTGCTATGCTATCTTTTTCTTCTGCTTACAATGGGACCTTTTCTATTCTTTTCTTCTTTTCTGTATCTATGCAACTCTGTGTAACTCTCTCTCTCTCTCTCTCTCTCTCTCTCTCTCTCTCTCTCTCTCTCTCTCTCTCTCTCTCTCTCTCTCTCTCTCTCTCTCTCTCTCTCTCTCTCTCTCTCTCTCTCTCTCTCTCTCTCTCTCCATAACGTAACGTGTGGTGTAAATATGCGAGTCATTACTTATCCTTTACAACGCCATACATCTTATATGGTAAGTGAGCCTTAAGAGGTTAAGTATAAGTAAGTCCACTCATCACATGTCCCAGAAAGGTGACGTTATAATGGCAGTGGCCGGGAAGGAGGCGCGCGGTCAGGCAGAGGTCGGACCACTTCTGTCCCACCCAACTGAACCCTGCTTTGCTTACACCCCAGGCCACCCATCACATCTGTTGCTTGTACCACGGGCCACCCATCACATCTGTTGCTTGTACCACGGGCCACGCATCACATCTATTTTTAGCACCCTTAGCCACCCAACATATCTGTTACTGGGACTCTGGGCCAACCATCGCATCTGTTGCTGGGACCCCGATCCACCCATTACATGTGCTGCTGGCACTCCCAGCCACCCATCACGTCTGTTGCTGGCACCGCTAGCCACCCGTTACATTTGTTGCTGGTGCCCCTAGCCAACCTTCGCATCTGTTGCTTGCACACCTAGCCATCCATCACATCTGTTGCTAGCATCCCTAACCACCCATCACATCTGTTGCTGGCACCACAGGCCACCCATCACATCTGTTGTTTGCGCCCCTAACCACCCATCACATCTGTTGCTGGCACCACAGGCCACCCATCACATCTGTTGTTTGCGCCCCTAACCACCCATCACATCTGTTGCTGGCACTCCGGGCAACCCATCACAACTGTTACTGGCACTTCGAGCCACCCATCACATCTGTTGCTTGAATCACTAGGCACTCAATATATTTGTTACTGGCACCTCGAGCCGCCCATCACATTTGTTGCTTTCACCCCTAGCCACCAATCACACCTGTTCCTGGTACCCTGAGCCATCCATCATATTTGTTGCAGTCACCCGAGCCACCCATCACAACTGTTGCTTTCACACGTAGGCACCCAACACATCTGTTGCTGGTACCCGAAGCCACCCATCACAAATGTTGTTTTTACACGTAGGCACCCAACACATTTGTTGCTGGGAACTTAAGCCACCAAGGATTCTGTTGCTTGAACCCATGACCACCAATCTCATCTGTTGCTGGCACCCCTTGCCACCCATTACATCTGTTGCTGGTACCCGCAACACCCATCGCATAAGTTGCTTGCATCTGTTGCTAGCACTCTGAACCATCCATCACATTTGTTGCTTGCACACTCTGCCACCCATCACATCTGTTGCTGTCACACTAAGCCACCCAACACAACTGTTGCTGACTCCCTTGGCCACCCATCTCATCTGTTGCTGGCATCCCGAACCATCCATAACATCTGTCGCCCGCACCCTTAGTCACCCATCACAACCGTTGCTTACATCGCTAGCCACCAATCACATCTATTGCTGACACCCTGAGCCAACCATCACATCCGTTGCTTGCAACCCTAGCCACCCATCATATCTGGTGCTGGCACCACAAGCCACCCATCATATCTGGTGCTGGCACCACAAGCCACCCATCACATCTGTAGATGGCACCCCTGGCGACCGATCACATCTGTCGCTTGCATCTCTAGCCACCTATCTCACCTAATGTTGGCTCCCCTGATCACCCATCACATCTGTTGCTGGCACACTTTACCACCCATCAAGTATGTTGTTGGTACCCTCGGCTATCAGTCATATCTGTTTTTGGCACTCCTAGCCACCCATAGCATCTGTTGCTGGTACCTAGGGACAATCATCACATCTGTTGTTGGTACCCCTAGCCACCCATCACATCTGTTGCTGGCACCTTGCGCCACCCATCACATTTGTAGCTGGCACCCCGAACCAGCAATGACATCTGTTGATGACACCCCGGGCCACCCATTACATCTGCTGCTTACACCCCTAGCCGCCCATCACATCTGTTGCTGGCACACCTAGCCACCTATCACATTTGTTGCTTGCACCTCTAGCCACCCACCACATTTGCGCTTGCACCCCCAATCATCCATCACATCATTTACTTGCACCCCTAACCACCTTCCACATCTGATGTTGGCATCCAGGGTCACCTATCATGTACATTGTTGGCACTCCGGGCCAGCCATCATATCTTTTGCTGGCACTCCTAGCCACCCTTCACATCTGTTGGTGGCACCCATAGCCACCTATCATATATATTGCTTGTAGCACGAGCCACCCTCATTTTTGTTTTAGGCACCCCCAGCCACCCAACACATCTATTGCTGGCACCCCGGGCTACCCATCACATCTATTGATTGCACCTTGAGCCACCCAACACATCTGTTGTTGGTACACATAGCCACCTGTCACATCTGTTGCTGGCACACCTAGCCACCCAACGCATCTGTTCCTAAATCATCAAAGTACAGGATGAAATAGGACTCTACAATTACCATTCACCTCACCCTTCATATCCCAGTCCTTTCTTCCACCGAACTTTCCAAAATACGGAGACCACAGGCAAGCCCCCAAGTCTTTAACCCAACAAGCTTGACCCCCAACACTGATGAACTTCACGGAAACACAGTCCACCAATGAAAATATCTACGTCACCGCTCTCATTTGTAACACTTCAAAATGAGTCATCCCTGTTTAGCTGTTTGTGCTGTGTTTATCATGTTTAATCAATTTGACTGAAGACGGGCAGTGCTCGTGTGCCCGAAATATCTCATAAATTTCAAGAATAAAAGGAACATGAATCTGGGATATTTAATGCACACTTTATCTTATGAGGCAAATCTTGCGTTGAGAAAAATTGCAGAAATCAACAGAGCGCAAATGATAGTTTGATATACACTGACCTTTAACTGTGTATTATATATATATATATATATATATATATATATATATATATATATATATATATATATATATATATATATATATATATATATATATATATATATATATATATGTATATAAATACGTATATATATATATATATATATATATATATATATATATATATATATATATATATATATATATATATATATATATATATATATATATATATATATATATATATATATATATATATATATATATATATGTATATAAATACGTATATATATATATATATATATATATATATATATATATATATATATATATATATATATATATATATATATATATATATATATATATATATATATATATATATATATATATATATATATATATATATATATATATATATATATATATATATATATATATATATATATATATATATATATATATATATATATATATATATATATATATATATATATATATATATATATATATATATATATATATATATATATATATATATATATATATATATATATATATATATACGTATATATATACATATATATATATATATATATATATATATATATATATATATATATATATATATATATATATATATATATATATATATATATATATATATATATATATATGTATATATATACGTATATATATATATATATATATATATATATATATATATATATATATATATATATATATATATATATATATATATATATGTATACTTATTCATTTATTTATGTATTAATTATACTTTGTCGCTGTCTCCCGCGTTAGCGAAGTAGCCCAAGTAAACAGACGAAAGAATGGCCCAACCCACCCACATACACATGTATATACATACACGTCCACACACGCACATATGCATCTCTATACTTTTCAACGTATACATATATATATATACATACACAGACATATACATATATACACATGGACATAATTCATACTTGCTGCCTTTATTCATTCACGTCGCCACCCCGCCACACATGAAATGACAAACCCCTTCCCCCGTACGTGCGCGAGGTAGCTCTAGGAAAAGACAACAAAGGCTCCATTCGTTCACACTCACTCTCTAGCTGTCATGTATATTGCACCGAAACCACAGCTCCCTTTCCACATCCAAGCCCACAAAACTTTCCATGGTTTACCCAGACGCTTCACATGCCCTGGTTCCATCTATTGACAGCACGTCGACCCCGGTATACCACATCGTTCCAATTCACTCTATTCCTTGCACGCTTTTCACCCTCCTGTATGTTCAGGCCCCGATCACTCAAAATCTTTTTCACTCCATCCTTCCACCTCCAATTTGGTCTCCCACTTCTCCTCGTTCCCTCCACCTCTGACACATATATCCTCACTGTCAATCTTTCCTCACTCATTCTCTCCGTGTGACCAAACCATTTCGACATACCCTCTTCTGCTCACTCAACCACACTCTTTTTGTTATCACACATTTCTCTTACCCTTTTGTTACTTACTCGATCAAACCACCTTACACCACATACTGTCCTCAATAACCTCATTTCCAACACATCCACCCTCCTCTGCACAACTCAATCTATAGCCCACGCCTCGCAATCATATTACATTGTTGGAACCACTATTCCTTCAAACATAACCATTTTTTCTTTCAGAGATAATGTTCTCGCCTTCCACACATGTTTCAACGCTCCCAGGACTTTCGCCCCCTCCCCATAGTTCCAACTGCGGCCAAATCCACTCCCAGATATCTAAAACACTTCACTTCCTCCACTTTTTCTCCATTCAAACTTACCTCCCAATTGACTTTTCCCTCAACCTTACTGTACCTAATAACCTTACTTATTCACATTTACTCTCAGCTTCTTCTTTCACACACTTTACTAAACTCAGTCACCAGCTTCTGCAGTTTCTCACCCGAATAAGCCATCGGTGCCGTATCGTCAGCTGACTCACTTCCCAAGCCCTCTCATCGACAACAGACTGCATATTTGCCGCTCTTTCCAAAACTCTTGCATTCACCTTCCTAACAACCCCATCCATAAACAAATTAAACAACCATGGCGACATCAAGCCCCCTGCCGCAAACAGGTTTTCACTGAGAACCAATCACTTTCCTCTCTTCCTACTCGTACACATACCTTACATCCTCGATAAAAAACTATTCACTGCTTCTAACAACTTGCCTCCCACACCATATATTCTTAATACCTTCCACAGAGCATTTCTATCAACTCTGTCATATGCCTTCTCCAGATCCATAAATGCTACATACAAATCCATTTGTCTTTCTAAGTATTTCTCACATACATTCTGCAAAGCAAACATCTGATCCACACATCCCCTACCACTTCTGAAACCACAGTGCTCTTCCCTAGTCTGATGCTCTGTACATGGCCTTCACCCTTTCAGTCAATACCCTCCCATATAATTTCCCAAGAATACTCAACAAACTTATACCTATGTTATTTGAACGCTCACCTTTATCCCCTTTGCCTTTTGATACAATAGCACTATGCATGCATTCCGCCAATCCTCAGGCACTTTGCCATGAGCCATACATACATTAGATATTCTAACCAACCAGTCAACAACACAGTCACCCTATTTTTCTTTTATAAATTTCACTGCAATACCATCCAAACCTACCGCCTTGCCGGCTTTCATCTTCCGCAAAGCTTTTACTACCTCTTCTCTGTTTACCAAATCATTTTCCCTTACCCTCTTACTTCGCACACCACCTCGACCAAAACACCCTATATCTGCCACTCTATCATCTAACACATTCAACAAACCTTCAAAATACTCACTCTATCTCCTTCTCACATCAGCGCTACTTGTTATTACCTCCCCATTAGCGCTCTTTCAAAACATCTTTTCATTCTTCCTAAAACTTAATGATACTCTCTCACCTCAACACTCATTTACCCTCTTTTTCATCTCTTGCACCTTTCTCTTGACCTCCTGCCTCTTTCTTTTATAAATCTCCCAGTCCTTTGCACTATTTCCCTGCAAACATCGTCCAAACGCCTCTCTCTTCTCTTTCACTAATAATCTTACTTCTTCATCCCACCACTCACTACCCTTTCTAATCTGCCCACCTACCATGCTTCTCATGCCGCAAGCATCTTTTGCGCAAGCCATCACTGATTTCCTAAGTACATCCCATTCCTCCCCCACTCGCCTTACGTCCTTTGCTCTCACCTTTTCCCATTCTACAATCAGTCTCTCTTGGTTACTTAATCACACAAGTCTCCTTCCCAAGCTCACCTACTCTCACCACTCTTTTCACCCCAAAATTCTCTCTTCTTTTCAGAAAACCTCTACAAATCTTCACCTTCGCCTCCACAAGATTATGATCAGACATCCCTCCAGTTGCATCCCTCAGCACATTAACATCCAAAAGTCTCTCTTTCACGCGCCTATGAATCAACACGTAATCCAATAACGCTCTCTGGCCATCTCTCCTACTTACATACGTATTCTTATGTACATCTCTTTTTGAAACAGGTATTCCCAGTCACCAGTCCTTTTTTAGTACACAAATCTACAGGTTCTTCACCATTTCAATTTACAACACTGAACATCCCATGTTCACCAATTATTCCCTCAACTGTCACATTACTCACCTTTGCATTCAAATCACCCATCACTACAACCCGGTCTCGTGCATCAAAACTGCAAACACACTCACTCATATATATAGATATATATATATATATATATATATATATATATATATATATTTTTTTTTTTTTTTTTCTTTTAAACTATTTGGCATTTCCCGCGTTAGCGAGGTAGCGTTAAGAACAGAGGACTGAGCCTTTTTTGGAATATCCTCACCTGGCCCCCTCTGTTCCTTCTTTTGGAAAATTAAAAAAAAAAAAAAAAAGAAAAACGAGAGGGGAGGATTTCCAGACCCCCGCTCCCTCCCCTTTTAGTCGCCTTCTACGACACGCAGGGAACACGTGGGAAGTATTCTTTATCCCTATCCCCAGGGATATATATATATAATATATATATATATATATATATATATATATATATATATATTTTTTTTTTTTTTTTGCTTTATCGCTGTCTCCCGCGTTGAGAGGTAGCGCAAGGAAACAGACGAAAGAAATGCCCAACCCCCCCCCCCCCCCCATACACATTACATACACACGTCCACAACACGCAAATAATACATACCTACACAGCTTTCCATGGTTTTACCCCAGACGCTCACATGCCTTTGGAATTCAATTCCACCCTGACGCAACGTCAACCTGTATACCCACATCGCTCCAATTCTCTTATTCTTGCCCTCCTTTCACCCTCCTGCATGTTCAGGCCCCGATCACAACAAAATCGTTTTCACTCCATCTTTCCACCTCCAATTTGGTCGTCCCTCTTCTCCTCGTTCCCCCACCTCCGACACATATATCCTCTTGGTCAATCTTTCCTCACATCATCTCTCCATGTCCCAAAACCATTTCAAAACACCCCTTTCGCGCTCCAACCACGCTCTTTTTATTTCCACACATCTCTCTTACCCTTACTTACTTACCTCGATAATATATATATATATATATAATATTAATATATATATATATATATATATGATATATATATACATATATATATAAATAAAATATATGTATAATATATATAGATATAATATAGATATACATATAGATATATGATTTATATATATTATATATATATATATATAATATATATAATATAAATATATTATTTTCCCTGGGGATAGGAATTAAGAATACTTCCCACGGATTCCCTGCGTGCCGTAGAAGGCGACTAAAAAGGGGAGGGAGCGGGGGGCGGGAAATCCTCCCCATCGTCGTTTTTTTTTTTATTTTTTTTTTAAATTTTTCCAAAAGAAGGAACAGAGGGGGGGGCCATTGAGGATATTCCAAAAAAAGAAGGCCCCACTCCTCTGTTCTTAAGCGTACCTCGCTTAACGCGGGAAATGGCGAGAGTTTAAAAGAAAAAAAAAATAAAAATATATAAACAAATTAATATATATATTAATATTAATATTATATAGTAGGTTTTTGCGGCAAGGGTGTGTGATGTCTCCATGGTTGTTTTTAAATTTGTTTATGGATGGGGTTTTAGGGAGGCTGAATGCAAGAAGTTATGGAAAGAGGGGCAAGAATAAGTCTGTTGGGGATGAAGAGAGCTTGGGAAGTGATTCAGTTTTTGTTGTTCGCTGATGATACAAGCGCTGGTGGTTATTCATGGTGAGAAACTGCAGAAGCTGGTAACTGAGTTTGGTAAAACAGTGTGTGAAAGAAGAAAGTTAAGAGTAAATGTGTCCAAGAGCAGGTTTTTAGGTACAGATAATAGGTTTGAGGGTCAAGTCAATTGGGAGGTGGAGTGTGGAATGGAGAAAAAACAGGAGGAAGTGAAGTGTTTTAGATATCTGGGAGTGGATCTGGCAGCGGATGGAACCATGGAAGCGGAAGTGGATCATAGGGTGGGGGAGGGGGCGAAAATTCTGGGAGCCTTGAAGAATGTGTGGAAGTCGAGAACATTATCTCGGAAAGCAAAAATGGGTATGTTTGAAGGAATAGTGGTTCCAACAATGTTGTATGGTTGCGAGGCGTGGGCTATGGATAGAGTTGTGCGCAGGAGGATGGATGTGCTGGAAATGAGATGTTTGAGGACAATGTGTGGTGTGAGGTGGTTTGATCGAGTAAGTAACGTAAGGGTAAGAGAGATGTGTGGAAATAAAAAGAGCGTGGTTGAGAGAGCAGAAGAGGGTGTTTTGAAATGGTTTGGGCACATGGAGAGAATGAGTGAGGAAAGATTGACCAAGAGGATATATGTGTCGGAGGTGGAGGGAACGAGGAGAAGAGGGAGACCAAATTGGAGGTGGAAAGATGGAGTGAAAAAGATTTTGTGTGAGATCGGGGCCTGAACCTGCAGGAGGTGAAGGAGGGCAAGGAATAGAGGGAATTGAGCGCTGTGGTATAACCGGGGTTGAGAGCTGACATGATTGAATCAAGGCATGTGAAGCGTCTGGGGTAAACCATGGACAGCAGTTTGTATGTATATTTGCGTGTGTGGACGTATGTATATACATGTGTATGGGGGTGGGTTGGCCTTTCTTTCGTCTGTACCGTGCGCTACCTCGCAAACCGGGAGACAGCGCCAAAGCAAAAAAAAAAAAAAAAAATATAATATATATATCTATATATGCTAATATATATATTATATAAATATATTATATGATATATATATATATATATATACTTATTCATTTATTTATGTATTAATTAACTTTGTCGCTGTCTCCCGCGTTAGCGGGGTAGCGCAAGGAAACAGACCGAAAGTAAAATGCCCAAACCACTCCCTTACACAATGTACACGCACACGCCCACTCCCGCAAATTATACATACCTATACATCCCAAAGTACACATATATATACACACACAGACACATACATATATACCCATGCACACAATTCACACTGTCTGCCACTATTCATTCCCATCGCCACCTCGCCACATATATATATATATATATATATATATATATATATATATATATATATATATATATATATATATATATATATATATATATATATATATATATATATATATATATATATATATATATATATATATATCCCTGGGGATAGGGGAGAAAGAATACTTCCCACGTATTCCCTGCGTATCGTAGAGGGCGACTAAAAGGGGAGGGAGCGGGGGGGCTGGAAATCCTCCCCGCTTTTTTTTTTTCTAATTTTCCAAAAGAAGGAACAGAGAAGGGAGCCAGGTGAGGATATTCCCTCAGAGGCCCAGTCCTCTGTTCTGGAGAGCGTTGATAAAGGTGCTGATCTCAGCATTCGAAAGTTCTCAGCTTTCTGGAAGGTGTGGGAAGCTGACGCTGTTACCATTCCTCACCTCACAGCCACATGAGCAGACGCTCGTCCTTTAACACTCACTCTCAGGCATAAATTGTAACAAAATTGTGTCGAACATTTAGTGAAGTTATGCCAAACCCTCAAGGGTGTAACATGATGTGTTGAAGGGAATTGGGTATCAGAGTTAGTATTTACTGTGGGCTGTAAAAGATATTTCCATATCAACTTCTGTAAACAATTAACACCACGTACGAGAGAGTCTGATTATCTGCCGGAACTGAATATTTTGCTTTAATGTCTTAGTTGTTATTCTCCACTCTCCTTTTGCTGTATGTATGCTGAATATGATGCTGGTTCTGACTTAACAGTTTTCCATTGAATCTGTGAACATATATACGTCGACACACAATTTTAGTGATCGTGTCATTATCACGTCACATTCCCCACAGGTCCTCCCTTACGCACTTTTATCCCAGTATCGTCATTCAACACACACTTCAGGACGAAAGCCACTCAGTAAACAGCTGAGCAAACTCCGACGTGGTATGAGAAGCTGATGACTACGGACTGTGGGGCTGGTGGCGATGCCTCAGTCTGCGTGCTGGCCTGCCTCCCTGATGAGCGGCAGACCGTGCTTGAGCGGCAGATCTGTTAGGTGTGTGTGGGGGGTGAGGGATGTAAGGTGGGGTTCGAGAGACTATGAAGAAGGGAAGCTGCTTGAGGCGTCCTGCTGATTCGTCCTCGGTGGGCGGCGTCAATGAGCCCTCCATGCAGCGAGGCACGTAGTCCCCAACTTGCGGAGGTGTTGACATGATCCTCTTAATACCCAGTGGTGGTGGTCCTGCATGCTGACCATGTACTTGCTGCTCGTTTGCTGCTTGTTTATCTTGCCACCGTCCACGTCACCCACGTTCGCCTATACTACACCCAACCATACATTCTTATACGAACCAGTGACAGCATACCAGTACCAAGTACCTTTTTTGGCTGCGAACAAAACTAAAGTCTCATGGTAACGTTAAGTTAGTTTTGGGGGCATTATTGCATATGTATAACTTCCTCATAAGTTCATGGCAGAGATGATAAATGTGCGGTATTATGGAAGATGCTGACCACGCCTGCACCTAAAACATTATTGTGAACGAATTAAACTTATCCCTTCATGGAAATGTATTTCTGTTCCTCACAATGTTTTCCCCATAACTGTTGTTATCGATGAATATGACTATCCGTGTAAATTCATGTTTACATTGTTGGAAACATGTAAGTGATTAAAGCATTTCGTGCACTTATCGTGTGTGTGCAAAATGCAACACCAGAAATCACTTACGAAGATCAGGATCAACATGAAGGACCAATACTTTCCTGAGAATATTGAGGTTTGTTATAAGAGCAAGGGAAGACGTTATAGATATTGGTCTTTATCATTCTTCCTGTTCATTATATGATAGAACGATCTATTCTGTCTCGTTGGTAACAAAATTATGTAACGTTTAAGATATTGTGTTATCATAAGAGGATGTAATTAAGCTGCGTGATATAATGTGTCGCCTCATCTTGACGCTATGAGAGAAATCTGGCTGCCAGGACTGCCAGGTACACACGGGAAGACCGCTTGAGGTTGTCGCCAAACGTGCGCTCAGTAAAGAAACAAGTGAAAAGAAAATTGAATTATCAGTTATGTCTTAAAACTCTAATTTGGAAGTCAGAAACAGACCACTTTCAATATATTAAGTAAGATAAGTACATGTTGTCAGTGCTATATTAAGTCTAGGCTACAGGTACCGTTGGCTCTCTGGCCTATGTAAAGATATCCATCATGTGTAACATACTGACCAGAGATATGGGCAGAAGCTGGAACACTGGCTACTAGACTATGAGAATCTAGAGCATTTCAGGGAGAGATGCAAACTAACCCCTCAAAAAGTGACAAGATACCTGAAAAGCTTATTTCGTATCCAATCTTTGCATCTTATGGATAAATTTACAATACGAAAAACTGTATGCCTATGCAATGAATCATTACTGTAACAAATTATGTAACTGACAAAGACCCTGTGTGACTTTTGTAATCATTATGGGTTACGTCTCACAGGATGGATGTTGACGCACGATAAAGTAGCCGCTAATAGCCACACAAATCAAATCAAGTTCACTTTTTTGTTATCTGCTTGAAACCATACTCAACCAGTGACCTCAGGCCATACTATAACCATCCTTGCCACCTCAGTACTCATAACAGACCCAACCACAATGTATAACCTATCATACCTTATTTCAATTACCATTTTCTTTTACAGTGCTAGGCAGAGAGCATGTGGGTAGTACGGTTCCAAGCAAATTCTGACATAAACTTTTTATGAGAATTTTAAAAGCTTCTCCTCTCTCTCTTCCATCCTAGACAAATACATAGTACACACTGGAAGTGCGCTCTGATGATATGAGATCGTGGCTAAGCCATGACTCATGGCTGAAGCCATGTGTCGTAATGTGCTACCGCAGATGATGTTCTTGGGATCATCACCTACCAACAATATATTCTCAGACAGCATCTCATCCAGGGAAATGTAATTCATCTTCGTCGAGGTCATTGTATACAACGTGGAATCTATACTTAAAAAGATATAAAGGTCACTATCCATCATTGCTTTGATGTAAACTGATTATGTCTGAGGGGGCAATCATGATCCTGGTTGAGGTACTATCTGGGGAATGAAGGACTTGGTTAAAGAGCTTAAAGACACTCTAAGAGTGCTATTTTCGCAGGAGTTTATTACCTCAGGAGTGTAAAAGGTTGAAGATAACACCATCCACCTACACAAGTGATATTCTCTGTGGGTTATGATCTCATTAGTTAAGAAAGTAGTAAAGACCAACACGACACAGTACTAGTGTTATTTCTTGATGCAATATAACCTCAATAGTGAAGTGAGGTCTGCGAGTTATCAGTGGGAGGGTTGAGGCCTGATACTCAGCAACCCCAACACGCTTCCGTTCAGCCTCACTGAGTAAGTAGCCTTACCTTCCTTCCATAACAATATGGATAATACTTACAACAGTCACGTCCTGAAGTGCCACTAGCAACGGTGTGCTGGGCAGCTCCTCAGGTTCCCACATCCACTCACCTATCACAAACTCTTCCCATATTCACATTACAGTTTTCGTGCTCAAGGATCTACTCACAAATAGAAGCCATCATCCAGATAATAAGCCTTGAATGACATGTAATAGAATGAACAAAACACAAAAAAAACACGAGGGGTAAAATTTTCTTTAAGGTCAAAAAGTTTATACCTTTTAAAGAAAGGGCCAAAATGTATCCCACATCACCATCTGCTTTATTCTATTTGTGTATTGGAGGCCTATTACAGTACGGGGAAATCGCCGTCACCATGATGTATATATATGTACGTAAGATGATAAATAGATATATATATATATATATATATATATATATATATATATATATATATATACTTTTTTTTTTATACTTTGTCGCTGTCTCCCGCGTTTGCGAGGTAGCGCAAGGAAACAGACGAAAGAAATGGCCCAACCCCCCCCATACACATGTATATACATACGTCCACACACGCAAATATACATACCTACACAGCTTTCCATGGTTTACCCCAGACGCTTCACATGCCTTGATTCAATCCACTGACAGCACGTCAACCCCGGTATACCACATCGCTCCAATTCACTCTATTCCTTGCCCTCCTTTCACCCTCCTGCATGTTCAGGTCCCCGATCACACAAAATCTTTTTCACTCCATCTTTCCACCTCCAATTTGGTCTCCCTCTTCTCCTCGTTCCCTCCACCTCCGACACATATATCCTCTTGGTCAATCTTTCCTCACTCATTCTCTCCATGTGCCCAAACCACTTCAAAACACCCTCTTCTGCTCTCTCAACCACGCTCTTTTTTTTTCCACAGATCTCTCTTACCCTTACGTTACTCACTCGATCAAACCACCTCACACCACACATTGTCCTCAAACATCTCATTTCCAGCACATCCATCCTCCTGCGCACAACTCTATCCATAGCCCACGCCTCGCAACCATACAACATTGTTGGAACCACTATTCCTTCAAACATACCCATTTTTGCTTTCCGAGATAATGTTCTCGACTTCCACACATTCTTCAAGGCCCCCAGAATTTTCGCCCCCTCCCCCACCCTATGATCCACTTCCGCTTCCATGGTTCCATCCGCTGCCAGATCCACTCCCAGATATCTAAAACACTTCACTTCCTCCAGTTTTTCTCCATTCAAACTCACCTCCCAATTGACTTGACCCTCAACCCTACTGTACCTAATAACCTTGCTCTTATTCACATTTACTCTTAACTTTCTTCTTCCACACACTTTACCAAACTCAGTCACCAGCTTCTGCAGTTTCTCACATGAATCAGCCACCAGCGCTGTATCATCAGCGAACAACAACTGACTCACTTCCCAAGCTCTCTCATCCCCAACAGACTTCATACTTGCCCATCTTTCCAAAACTCTTGCATTTACCTCCCTAACAACCCCATCCATAAACAAATTAAACAACCATGGAGACATCACACACCCCTGCCGCAAACCAATCACTTTCCTCTCTTCCTACACGTACACATGCCTTACATCCTCGATAAAAACTTTTCACTGCTTCTAACAACTTTCCTCCCACACCATATATTCTTAATACCTTCCACAGAGCATCTCTATCAACTCTATCATATGCCTTCTCCAGATCCATAAATGCTACATACAAATCCATTTGCTTTTCTAAGTATTTCTCACATACATTCTTCAAAGCAAACACCTGATCCACACATCCTCTACCACTTCTGAAACCACACTGCTCTTCCCCAATCTGATGCTCTGTACATGCCTTCACCCTCTCAATCAATACCCTCCCATATAATTTACCAGGAATACTCAACAAACTTATACCTCTGTAATTTGAGCATTCACTCTTATCCCCTTTGCCTTTGTACAATGGCACTATGCACGCATTCCGCCAATCCTCAGGCACCTCACCATGAGTCATACATACATTAAATAACCTTACCAACCAGTCAACAATACAGTCACCCCCTTTTTTAATAAATTCCACTGCAATACCATCCAAACCTGCTGCCTTGCCGGCTTTCATCTTCCGCAAAGCTTTCACTACCTCTTCTCTGTTTACCAAATCATTTTCCCTAACCCTCTCACTTTGCACACCACCTCGACCAAAACACCCTATATCTGCCACTCTATCATCAAACACATTCAAGAAACCTTCAAAATACTCACTCCATCTCCTTCTCACATCACCACTACTTGTTATCACCTCCCCATTTGCGCCCTTCACTGAAGTTCCCATTTGCTCCCTTGTCTTACGCACTTTATTTACCTCCTTCCAGAACATCTTTTTATTCTCCCTAAAATTTAATGATACTCTCTCACCCCAACTCACATTTGCCCTTTTTTTCACCTCTTGCACCTTTCTCTTGACCTCCTGTCTCTTTCTTTTATACATCTCCCACTCAATTGCATTTTTTCCCTGCAAAAATCGTCCAAATGCCTCTCTCTTCTCTTTCACTAATACTCTTACTTCTTCATCCCACCACTCACTACCCTTTCTAATCAACCCACCTCCCACTCTTCTCATGCCACAAGCATCTTTTGCGCACTCCATCACTGATTCCCTAAATACATTCCATTCCTCCCCCACTCCCCTTGCTTCCATTGTTCTCACCTTTTTCCATTCTGTACTCAGTCTCTCCTGGTACTTCCTCACACAGGTCTCCTTCTCAAGCTCACTTACTCTCACCACCCTCTTCACCCCAACATTCACTCTTCTTTTCTGAAAACCCATACAGATCTTCACCTTAGCCTCCACAAGATAATGATCTGTTTCCCGTTTAGAAAGTTAAAATACAAGGAGGGGATGATTTCTGGCCCACCGCCCCCGTTCCTTCTAGTCGCCTTCTACGACACGTGAGGATTACGTGGGAAGATTTCTTTCTCCCCTATCCCCAGGGATAATATATATATATATTTCATTTTTATTTATTATACTTTGTCGCTGTCTCCCGCGTTTGCGAGGTAGCGAGAGGAAACAGACGAAAGAAATGCCCCAACCCCCCCCATACACATGTATATACATACGTCCACACACGCAAATATACATACCTACACAGCTTTCTATAGCTTACCCCAGACGCTTCACATGCCTTGATTCAATCCACTGACAGCACGTCAACCCCGGTATACCACATCGCTCCAATTCACTCTATTCCTTGCCCTCCTTTCACCCTCCTGCATGTTCAGGCCCCGATCACACAAAATCTTTTTCACTCCATCTTTCCACCTCCAATTTGGTCTCCCTCTTCTCCTTGTTCCCTCCACCTCCGACACATATATCCTCTTGGTCAATCTTTCCTCACTCATCCTCTCCATGTGCCCAAACCACTTCAAAACACCCTCTTCTGCTCTCTCAACCACGCTCTTTTTATTTCCACACATCTCTCTTACCCTTACGTTACTCACTCGATCAAACCACCTCACACCACACATTGTCCTCAAACATCTCATTTCCAGCACATCCATCCTCCTGCGCACAACTCTATCCATAGCCCACGCCTCGCAACCATACAACATTGTTGGAACCACTATTCCTTCAAACATACCCATTTTTGCTTTCCGAGATAATGTTCTCGACTTCCACACATTCTTCAAGGCCCCCAGAATTTTCGCCCCCTCCCCCACCCTATGATCCACTTCCGCTTCCATGGTTCCATGGTGAGGTGCCTGAGGATTGGCGGAATGCGTGCATAGTGCCATTGTACAAAGGCAAAGGGGATAAGAGTGAGTGCTCAAATTACAGAGGTATAAGTTTGTTGAGTATTCCTGGTAAATTATATGGGAGGGTATTGATTGAGAGGGTCAAGGCATGTACAGAGCATCAGATTGGGGAAGAGCAGTGTGGTTTCAGAAGTGGTAGAGGATGTGTGGATCAGGTGTTTGTTTTGAAGAATGTATGTGAGAAATACTTAGAAAAGCAAATGGATTTGTATGTAGCATTTATGGATCTGGAGAAGGCATATGATAGAGTTGATAGAGATGCTCTGTGGAAGGTATTAAGAATATATGGTGTGGGAGGAAAGTTGTTAGAAGCAGTGAAAAGTTTTTATCGAGGATGTAAGGCATGTGTACGTGTAGGAAGAGAGGAAAGTGATTGGTTCTCAGTGAATGTAGGTTTGCGGCAGGGGTGTGTGATGTCTCCATGGTTGTTTAATTTGTTTATGGATGGGGTTGTTAGGGAGGTAAATGCAAGAGTTTTGGAAAGAGGGGCAAGTATGAAGTCTGTTGGGGATGAGAGAGCTTGGGAAGTGAGTCAGTTGTTGTTCGCTGATGATACAGCGCTGGTGGCTGATTCATGTGAGAAACTGCAGAAGCTGGTGACTGAGTTTGGTAAAGTGTGTGGAAGAAGAAAGTTAAGAGTAAATGTGAATAAGAGCAAGGTTATTAGGTACAGTAGGGTTGAGGGTCAAGTCAATTGGGAGGTGAGTTTGAATGGAGAAAAACTGGAGGAAGTGAAGATATATATATATATATATATATATATATATATATATATATATATATATATATATATATATATATATATATATATATATATATATATATATATATATATATATATATATATATATATATATATATATATATATATACATATATATATATGTATATGAAAAATGTAAGAAATAATTTAGAAAACTGAAACATCTAGCTTGAAATGAAATGAAAATGAATGTCACATAATGGTTCAACCTCTGGCTATGGAAAAAAAAAATGTATA
This sequence comes from Panulirus ornatus, assembly GCF_036320965.1. Lineage (NCBI taxonomy): Eukaryota > Metazoa > Arthropoda > Malacostraca > Decapoda > Palinuridae > Panulirus > Panulirus ornatus. Next base: position 37,624,121 of record NC_092235.1, on the reverse strand, counting down.
ATTTATTTACACAAAAGTCATTAGTAGTTTTCATCAATTTAACCACTGTATCATACTGCCTGGTCTACTTCTTCTCTTATCATGAAACTGGAATATTGGCTTATGATGTTTCTCAATTGTCTTCACTACACAAAATACAACCATATCTGTGGAAGGTATTAAGAATATATGGTGTGGGAGGCAAGTTGTTAGAAGCAGTGAAAAGTTTTTATCGAGGATGTAAGGCATGTGTACGTGTAGGAAGAGAGGAAAGTGATTGGTTCACAGTGAATGTAGGTTTGCGGCAGGGGTGAGTGATGTCTCCATGGTTGTTTAATTTGTTTATGGATGGGGTTGTTAGGGAGGTGAATGCAAGAGTTTTGGAAAGAGGGGCAAGTATGAAGTCTGTTGGGGATGAGAGAGCTTGGGAAGTGAGTCAGTTGTTGTTCGCTGATGATACAGAGCTGGTGGCTGATTCATGTGAGAAACTGCAGAAGCTGGTGACTGAGTTTGGTAAAGTGTGTGAAAGAAGAAAGTTAAGAGTAAATGTGAATAAGAGCAAGGTTATTAGATACAGTAGGGTTGAGGGTCAAGTCAAATGGGAGGGAAGTTTGAATGGAGAAAAACTGGAGGAAGTAAAGTGTTTTAGAATATCTGGGAGTGGATCTGGCAGCGGATGGAACCATGGAAGCGGAAGTGAATCATAGGGTGGGGGAGGGGGCGAAAATCCTGGGAGCCTTGAAGAATATGTGGAAATCGAGAACATTATCTCGGAAAGCAAAAATGAGTATGTTTGAAGGAATAGTGGCTCCAACAATGTTGTATGGTTGCGAGGCGGGGGCTATGGATAGTGTCGTGCGCAGGAGGGTGGATGTGCTGGAAATCAGATGTTTGAGGACAATGTGTGGTGTGAGATGGTTTGATCGAGTAAGTAATGTAAGGGTAAGAGAGATGTGTGGAAATAAAAAGAGCGTGGTTGAGACAGCAGAAGAGGGTGTTTTGAAATGGTTTGGTCACATGTACAGAATGAGTGAGGAAAGATTGACCAAGAGGATATATGTGTCGGAGGTGGAGGGAACGAGACGAAGTGGGAGACCAAATTGGAGGTGGAAAGAAGCAGTGAAAAAGATTTTGAGTGATAGGGGCCGGAACATGCAGGACATGCAGGAAGGTGAAAGGCGGGAAAGGAATAGAGTGAATTGGATCGATGTGGTATACCGGGGTCGACGTGCAGATTGGAAAGGGTTGTGAGTGGTGGGATGAAGAAGAAAGATTATTAGTGAAAGAGAAGAGAGAGGCATTTGGACGATTTATGCATGGAAAAAATGCAAATGAGTAGGAGATGTATAAAAGAAAGAGGCAAGAGGGCAAGAGAAAGGTACAAGAGGTGAAAAAGAGGGCAAATGAGAGTTGGGGTGACAGAGTAGCAATAAATTTTAGGGAGAATGAAAAAAAAGGTTTGGAAGGAGGCATATTAAGTGCGTAAGACAAAGGAACAAATATGAACTTCATTGAAGGTGGTAATGGGGAAGTGATAACAAGTAGTGGTCATGTGAGAAGGAGATGGAGTGAGGATTTTGAAGGTTTGTTGAATGGGTTTCATGATAGAGTGGCAGATATAGGGTATTTTGGTCTAGGTGGTGTACAAAGTGAGAGGGTTAGGGAAAATGATTTGGTGAACAGAGAAGAAGTAGTAAAACCTTTGCGGAAGATGGAAGCCGGCAAGGCAACGGGTTTGGATGGTATTGCAGCGGAATTTATAAAAAAAGAAAAGGGGGTTACGGTATTGTTGACTGGTTGGTAAGGTTTTTTAATGTATGTATGATTCATAGTGAGGTGCCTGAGGATTGGTGGAATGCTTGCATAGTGCCATTGTACAAAGGCAAAGGGGACAAAGGTGAGTGCTCAAATTACAGAGGTATAAGTTTGTTCAGTTTTCCTGGGAAATTATATGGGAGGGTATTGATTGAGAGGGTGAAGGCATATACAGAGCATCAGATTGGGGAAGAGCAGTGTGGTTTCAGAAGTGGTAGAGGACGTATGGATCATATGTTTGCTTTGAGGAATGTATGTGAGAAATACTTAGAAAAGCAAATGGATTTGTATGTACCATTTATGGATCTGGAGAAGGTATATGATAGAGTTGATAGAGATACTCTGTGGAAGGTATTAAGAATATATGGTGTGGGAGGCAAGTTGTTAGAAGCAGTGAAAAGTTTTTATCGAGGATGTAAGGCATGTGTATGTGTAGGAAGAGAGGAAAGTGATTGGTTCTCAGTGAATGTAGGTTTGCGGCAGGGGTGTGTGATGTCTCCATGGTTGTTTAATTTGTTTATGGATGGGGTTGTTAGGGAGGTGAATGCAAGAGTTTTGGAAAGAGGGGCAATTATGCAGTCTGTTGTGGACGAGAGAGCTTGGGAAGTGAGTCAGTTGTTGTTCGCTGATGATACAGCGCTGGTGGCTGATTCATGTGAGAAACGGCAGAAGCTGGTGACTGAGTTTGGAAAAGTGTGTGAAAGAAGAGAGTTGAGAGTAAATGTTAATAACAGTAAGGTTATTAGGTACAGTAGTGTTGAGGGTCAAGTCAATTGGGAGGTAAGTTTGAATGGAGAAAACATGGAGGAAGTGGAGTGTTTTAGATATCTGGGAGTGGATTTAGCAGCGGATGGATCCATGGAAGCGAAAGTGAATCATAGGGTGGGGGAGGGGGCGAAAATTCTGGGAGCCTTGAAGAATGTGTGGAAGTCGAGAACATTATCTCGGAAAGCAAAAATGAGTATGTTTGAAGGAATAGTGGTTCTAACAATGTTGTATGGTTGCGATGCGTGGGTCATGGAGAGAGTTGTGCGCAGGAAGGTGGATGTGCTGGAAATGAGATGTTTCAAGACAATATATGGTGTGAGGTGGTTTGATCGAGTAAGTAATGTAAGGTTAAGAGAGATGTGTGGTAATAAAAAGAGTGTGGTTGAGAGAGCAGAAATGTTTTGAAATGGTTTGGTCACATGGAGAGAATGAGTGAGGAAAGATTGGCAAAGAGGATATATGTGTCAGAGGTGGAGGGGACGAGGAGAAGTGGGAGACCCAACTATAGGTGGAAAGATGGAGTGAAAAAGATTTTGAGTTATCGGGGCCTAAATATGCAGGAGGGTGAAAGGCGTGCAAGGAATAGAGTGAATTGGAACGATGTGGTATACTGTGGTCGACGTGCTGTCAATGGATTGAACCAGCGCATGTGAAGCGTTTGGGGTAAACCAAGGGAAGTTCTGTGAGGCCTGGATGTGGAAAGGGAGCTGTGGTTTCGGTGCATTATTACATGACAGCTAGAGACTGAGTGTGAACAAATGTGGCCTTTGATGTCTTTTCCTAGCGCTACCTCGCTCACATGAGGGGGAGGGTGTTGTTATTTCATGGTTGGCGAGGTGGCGATGGGATTGAATAAAAGCAGACTGTATGAATTATGTACATATGTATATATATATATATATATATATATATATATATATATATATATATATATATATATATATATATATACATATATATATATATATATATATATATATATATATATATATATATATATATATATATATATATATATATATATATATATATATATATATATATATATGTCTGTGTGTGTATATATATGTATACGTTGAGATGTATAGGTATGTATATTTGCGTGTGTGGACGTGTATGTATATACATGTGTATGTGGGTGGGTTGGGCCATTCTTTCGTCTATTTCCTTGCGCTACCTCGCTAACGCGGGAGACAGCGACAAAGCAAAATAATAATAATAATGATATATGTATATAATATATATATATATGTATATATATATATGTATATATATATATATATATATATATATGTATATATATATATATATATATATATATATATGTATATATATATATATATATATATATATCCCTGGGGATAGGGGAGAAAGAATACTTCCCACGTATTCCCTGCGTGTCGTAGAAGGCGACTAAAAGGGAAGGGAGCGGGGGACTGGAAATCCTCCCCTCTCGTTTTTTTTTTAATTTTCCAAAAGAAAGGACAGAGAAGGGGGCCATTTGAGGATATTCCCTCAAAGGTCCAGTCCTTTGTTCTTAACGCAACCTCGCTAATGCGGGAAATGGCGAATAGTATGAAAGAAAGAAAGATATATATATATATATATATATATATATATATATATATATATATATATATATATATATATATATATATATATATATATATATATATATATATATATATATATATATATATCCCTGGGGATAGGGGAGAAAGAATACTTCCCACGTATTCCCTGCGTGTTGTAAAAGGCGACTAAAAGGGGAGGGAGCGGGGGGCTGGAAATCCTCCCCTCTCGTTTTTTTTTAATTTTCCAAAAGAAGGAACAGAGAATTGGGCCAGGTGAGGGTATTCCCTCAAAGGCCCAGTCCTCTGTTCTTAACGCTACCTCGCTAATGCGGGAAATGGCGAATAGTTTGAAAGAAAGAAAAATATATATATATATTTATATATATATATATATGTATATATATATATATATGTATATATATATATATATATATATATATATATATATATATATATATATATATATATATATATATATATATATATATATATATATATATATATATATATATACATATACAATTATTGGTGCCTATGCCCTTGGGCATAAGAAGAAAGATCATGAGAGGCAAGCGTTTTGGGAGCAGCTGAGTGAGTGTGTTAATAGTTTTGATGCACGAGATCGGGTTATAGTGGTGGGTGATTTGAATGCAAAGGTGAGTACTGTGGCAGTTGAGGGAATAATTGGTATACATGTGGTGTTCAGTGTTGTAAATGGAAATGGTGAGGAGCTTGTAGATTTATGTGCTGAAAAAGGACTGGTGATTGGGAATACCTGGTTTAAAAAGCGAGATATACATAAGTATACGTATGTAAGTAGGAGAGATGGCCAGAGAGCGTTATTGGATTACGTGTTAATTAATAGGTGCGCGAAAGAGACTTTTGGATGTTAATGTGCTGAGAGGTGTAACTAGTGGGATGTCGGATCATTATTTTGTGGAGGCGAAGATGATGGTTTGTAGAGGTTTTAAGAAAAGAAGAGAGAATTTTTGGGGTGAAGAGAGTGGTGAAAGTAAGTGAGCTTACGAAGGAGACTTGTGTGAGGAAGTACCAGGAGTGACTGAGCTCATAATGGGAAAAGGTGAGAGCAAAGGATGTATGGGGAGTGGGGAGGAATGGGATTTATTTAGGGAAGCAGTGATGACTTGTGGCATGCGAAGCATGAGACAGATTAGAAAGGGTAGTGAGTGGTGGGATGAAGAGGTAAGATTATAAGTGAAAGAGAAGAGAGAGGCACTTGGACGAGTTTTGCAGGGAAACAGTGCAAAAAACTGGGAGATATATAAAAGAAAGAGGCAGGAGGTCAAGAAGAAGGTGCAAGAGGTGAAAAGGAGGGCAAATGAGAGTTGGGGTGAGAGAGTATCATTGGAATTATAGGGAGAATAAAAAGTTGTTTGGAAGAAGGTAAATAAAGTGTGTAAGACAACAGAACAAATTGGAACATCGGTAAAGGTGACTAATGGGGAGGTGATAACAAGTAGTGGTAATGTGAGAGGGAGATGGAGTGAGTATTTTGAAGGTCTATTGAATGTGATAGATGACAGAGTAGCTGATACAGGGTGTTTTGGTCGAGGTGGTATGATAAGTGAGAGGGTTAGGGAGAATGATTTGGTAACTAGAGAAGAGGTAGTAAAAGCTTTGCGGAAGATGAAAGCCGGCAAGGCAGCGGGTTTGCATAGCATTGCAGTGTAATTTATTGAAAAAGGGAGTAACTGTGTTGTTGACTGGTTGGTAAGGATGTTAAATGTATACATGACTCATGGTGAGGTGCCTGAGGATTGGTGGAATGCATGTATAGTGCCATTGTATGAAGGCAAAGGGGATAAAGGTGAGTGCTCAAATTACAGAGGTATAAGTTTGTTGAGTATTGCTGGGAAAATATATGGGAGGGTATTGATTAAAAGGGTGAAAGCATGTACAGTGCGTCAGGTTGGGGAGGAGCAGTGTGGTTTCAGAAGTGGTAGAGGATGTGTGGATCAGGTGTTTGCTTTGAAAAATATATATGAGAAATACTTAGAAAAGTAAATGGATTTATATATGACAGAATTGATAGAGATGCTCTGTGGAAGGTATTAAGAATATATGGTGTGGTAGACATGTTGCAAGAAGCCGTGAAAAGTTTTTATCGAGGATATAAGGCATGTGTACGGGTAGGAAGACAGGAAAGTGACTGGTTCTCAGTGATGTTGGTTTGCGGCAGAGAAGAGGTAGTAAAAGCTTTGCGGAAGATGAAAGCCGGCAAGACGGCGGGTTTAGATGGTATTGCAGTGGAACTGATTAAAAAAGGTGTAACTGAGTTGTTGATTGGTTGGAAAGGATATTCATTGTATGTATAGATCATGGTGGAGTGCCTAAGCATTGGTGGAATGCTTGCATATTGCTAAAGGCAAAGGGGATAAAGGTGAGTGTTAAAATTACAGAGCCATAAGTTTGATGAGTGTTCCTGGGAAATCATATGGATGGGTATTGATTGAGAGGGTAAAGGCATTACAGAGCTTCAGATTGGTGAAGAACAGTGTGGTTTCAGAAGTGGTAAAGGATGCGAGGATCAGGTGTTTGCTTTGAAGAATGTGTGTGAGAAATACTCAGAAAAACAGATGGCTTTATATGTAACATTTATGCATCTGGGGAAGACATATGATAGGGGTGATAGAGGTGGTTTGTGGAAGGTTCTGTGAGTATATGGTGTGGGAGGTAAGTTGCCAGAAGCAGTGAAAAGTTTCTAGCAAAGATATTAGGAATGGGTACGTGTAGGAAGAGAGAAAAATTATTGGTTCCCAATGAATGTCGGTTTGCGGTACGAGTGCGTGATGTCTTCATGTTTGTTTAATTTGTTTATGGATTGGTTGGTTAGTTAGGTGAATTCAAGAGTTTTGGACAGAGGGGCAAGAATGCAGTCTGTTGTAAATGAGAGGGCTTGGGAAGTGAGTCAGTTGTTGTTCGTTGATGATACAGCACTGGTGGCTGATTCGGGTGAGAAACTGCAGAGGTTGGTGACTGAGTTTGGGAAGTGTGTGAAAGAAGAAAGTTGAAAGTATATGTGAATAAGAGCAAGGTTATTAGGTTCAGAAGGGTTGAGGGACAAGTTAATTTGGCGGTAAGTTTGAATGGAGAAAAACTGGAGACAGTGAAGTGTTTTAGATATCTTGAAGTGGACTTAGCAGCGGACTGAACCACGAAAGCGGAAGTGAGTCACAGGGTGGGGGAGGGGATAAACGTTCTGGGAGCGTTGAAGAGTGTATGCAAGGCAAGAACTATATCACGGAGAGAAAAAATGGGTATGTTTGAAGGAATAGTGGTTCCAACAATATTATATGGTTGCGAGGCATGGGCTATCGATAGGGTTGTGCAGAGAAGGGTGGATATGTTGGAATTGAAATGTTTGAGGACAATATGTGGTGTGAGGTGGATTGGTCGAGTAAGTAATGAAAGGGTAAGAGAGATGTGTGGTGATAAAAAAGAGTGTGGTTGAGAGAGCAGGGGGTGTGTTGAAATGGTTTGGCTACATTGAGAGAATGAGTGAGGAAAAGATTGACAAAGAGGATATATGTGTCAGAGGTGGAGGGAAGAAGGAGAAGCGGGATACCAAATTGGAGGTGGAAGAATGGAGTGAAAAAGTTTTGTGCGATCGGGGACTGAACATACAGGAGAGTGAAAGGCGTGCAAGGAGTAAAATGAATTAAAATAATGTAGCATACCGGGATCGACGTGATGTCAATGGATTGAACTAGGGCATGTGAAGCGTTTAGGGTAAACCAGGGAAAGATCTGTGACGCCTGGATGTGGAAAGGGAGTTGTGGTTTTCGTGTATTCCACATAACAGTTAGAAACTGGGCAATTGGTTGAAAATTTGCTCGTGTTTCCTTGCGTTACCTCGCTGACGCGGGAGACGGTGATTAAGTATAAAAAGTAAATATAAATATATATATATATATATATATATATATCATACAAACCTCCAACAGCCAGGATCGAACCCGGGACCCCTGTGCAACAGGCGGGAGCGCTACCGCTAGGCTATGATCGCCCCTAATAGGGTAATGACCATTCGAATACCATGTACTCGAATACCCTTCGTTTCACGTTGGTGAGCAACGGGGTCTACATTGGTCTTTTCCCATCAGGTACACACAGCCGGCAGATAGCATTTTACCGAACCGAACTGTACAACGTGGATCATAGCCTAGTGGTAGCGCTCCCGCCTGTTGCAGAGGGATCACGGGTTCGATCCTAGCTGTTGGAAGTTTGTATGTTCTATAAAGGTGCGCGTTCATGAGCACTTTGTTCGTGTATATATATATATATATATATATATATATATATATATATATATATATATGTATATATATATATATATATATATATATATATATATATATATATATATATATATATATATATATATATATATATATATATATACATATTCTTATTTATTTGTTTATTTATTTTGTTTTACTTAATCGTCGTCTTCCGCGTTAGCGAGGTACTGCAAGGAAACAGACGAGGATTGGCCCAACCCACCCACATACACCTGTATATACATAAACGCCCATACACGCACATATACATACATATACATTTCAACGTATACATACATATACATAAACAGACATATACATATTTACACATGTGCATATTCATAGTTGCTGCCTTCATCCTTTTCTGTCACCACCCCGCCACACATGAAATGCCAATCTCCACCCACCATCACACACACACACACACACACACACACACACACCAGCGAGGTTGCGCCAAGAAAAGACGAAAATAGCCACATTCGTTCGCACTCAATTTCTAGCTGTAATGTACAATGCACCGAAACCACAGCTCCCTTTCCACATCCAGGCTTCCCAGACCTTTCCGTGGTTTACCCCAGGCGCTTCATATGTCCTGGTTCAATCCATTATCATCACGTCGACCCCGGTATATCACTGTGTTCCAATTCAATCTAATCCTTGCACGCTTTTCATCCTCCCGTATAAGTATACAAATGTACATATTCATATTTGATGCTTTCCTCCATTCCTGTCGCCACCCCACCACATATGAAATATCATTTCATCATCTCCTTCAGCGAGGCAACGCTAGGAAGAGACAAAATTGGCCACATTCGTTCACACTCACTCTCTAGCTGTCGTGTGTAATACACCGAAACCACAGCTCGCTTTACATATCCAGGCCCAAAAAAACTTTCCATGGTTCACCCAGACGTTTCATATGCCCCGGTTCAATCTATTGACATCACGTTGATCCCGATATACCACATCGTTCCAATTCACTCTATTCCTTGCACGCCTTTCACCATCCTGTATGTTCAGGCCCCGATCGCTCAAAAACTTTTTCACTCCATCCTTCCACCTCCAATTTGGTCTCCCGCTTCTCCTCATTCCCTCCACCTCTGACATATATATCCTCTTTGTCAATCTTTCTTCACTCATTCTCTCCATGTGACCAAACCATTTCAACACACCCTCTTCTGCTCTCTCAACTTCACTCTTTTTAGTACCACACATTGAGAGGGTGAAGGCATGTACAGAGCATCAGACTGGGGAAGAGCAGTGTGGTTTCAGAAGTGGTAGAGGATGTGTGGATCACGTGTTTGCTTTGAAGAATGTATTTGAGAAATGCTTAGGAAAAAAAATGAATTTGTATGCAGCATTTATGGATCTGAAGAAGACATATGACAGAGTTGATAGAGATGCTCTGTGAAAGCTATTAAGAGTATATGGTGTAGGAAGTAAGTTGCTAGTTGCAGTGAAAAGTTTTTATCGAGAATGTAAGATATGTGTACAAGTAGGAAAAGAGGAACGTGAATGGTTCCCAGTGAATGTCGGTTTGCGGCGTGGGTGCGTGATGTCTCTATGGTTGGTTAATTTGTTTATGGATAGGGTTGTTAGGGAGGTGAATGCAAGGCTTTGGAGAGAGGGGCAAATATGCAGACTTTTGTGGATGAGAGGGCTTCGGAAGTGAGTCAGTTGTTGTTCGCTGATGATACAGCGCTGGTGGCTGATTCAGGCGAGAAACTGCAGAGGCTCTTGATGAATTTGGAAGAGTGTATGAAAGGAGAAAGCTGAGAGTAAATGTAAAAAAGAGTTAGGCTTAGGTTCAGAAGGTTTGAGGGACAAGCAAACTGGGAGGTAAGTTAGAATGGAGAAAAACAAGAAAAAGTGAAGTGTTTTAGATACCTGTGAGTAGATTTAGCTACGGATGGAACCATGGAAACGAAAGTGATTAACAGGGTGTGGAATGGGGCGAAGGTTCTGGGAGCGTTGAAGAATGTATGGAAGGCAAGAAAGTTATCTCGGAGAGCAAAAATAGGTTATTTTTCAAGAAATAGTGGTTCCAGCTACGTTATGTGGTTACGAGGCGTGGGCTATAGGTAGAGTTGTGGGAGGAGGGTGGAGATGTTGAAAATGAAATGCTTGAGGACAATATGTGGTGTAAGGTGGTTTGATCGAGTAAGTAATGAAAGGGTAAGAGAGATGTGTGTTAAAAAAAAAAAAAGAGTGTCGATGTGAGAGCAGAGGAGAGTGTATTGAAATGGTTTGGTCACATGGAGAGAATGAGTGAGGAAAGATTAACAAAGAGGATATATGTGTCAGAGGTAGAGAGAACATGGAGAACTGGGAGACCAAATTAGAGTTGGAAGGATGGAGTGAAAAAGATTTTGAGCGATCGGAGCCTGAATATACAGGAGGGTGAAAGGCGTGCAAGAAATAGAGTGAATTGGAACGATGTGGTATACCGGGGTCGACAAGCTGTCAATTGATTGAACCAGGACATGTGAAGCGTCTGGGGTAAACCAGGGAAAGTTTTATGGGGCCTGGATGTGGAAAAGGTGCATATAAACGAATGTAGGCTTTAATGCCTTTTCCTAGCGCTTCCTTGCGCGGGGGGGGGGGGGGGGGTGCCATTGTGTGGCGGGGTGGCGACGGGAATAGATAAAGGTAGCAAGTATGAAAATGTATCTGTGTATGTATGTATAAGTGTGTGTATGTATATGTATGTATACGTTGAAATGTATAGGTATGTATATGTCTGTTTGCTTTCGCTACTTCGATAGCGCGGGAGACAGAGACAAAGCATATATCTGAAGAAGGCATATGATAGAGTTGATAGAGATGGTCTGTGGAAGGTATTAAGAATATGTGGTGTGGGAGGCAAGTTGTTAAAACCAGTGAAAAGTTTTTATCGAGGGTGTAAGGCATGTGTACGTGTAGGAAGAGAGGAAAGTAATTGGTTCTCAGTGAATGTAGGTTTGCGGCAGGGATGTGTGATGGCTCCATGGTTGTTTAATTTTTTTATGGATGGGGTTGTTAGGGAGGTGAATGCAAGAGTTTTAGTAAGAGGGGCAAGTATGCAGTCTGTTGCGGATGAGAGAGCTTGGGAAGTGAGTCAGTTGTTCGCTGATGATACAGCTCTGGTGGCTGATTCATGTGAGAAACTGCAGAAGCTGGTGACTGAATATGGTAAAGTGTGTGAAAGAAGAAAGCTGAGAGTAAATGTGAATAAGAGCAAGGTTATTAGGTACAGTAGTGTTGAGGGACAAGTCAATTGGGAGGTAAGTTTGAATGAAGAAAAAACTGGAGGAAATGAAATGTTTTAGAAATCTGGGAGTGGATTTGGCAGCGGATGGAACCATGGAAGCGTATGGGCAAATTAAACAACAAATTAGATAACCATGGAGACAATACACACCCCTGCCGTAAACCAACATTCACTAGGAACCACTCACTTTCTTCTCTTCCTACTCGTACACATACCTTACATCCTCGTAAAAGCTTTTCACTGCTTCTAGCAACTTACCTCCCACACCATATACTCTTAATATCCTCCATAGAGCATCTGTATCAACTCTATCATATGCCTTCCCCAGATCCATAAATGCTACATACAAATCCATTTGCTTTTCTAAGTATTTCTCACATACATTCTTCAAAGCAAACACCTGATCCACACATCCTCTACCACTTCTGAAACCACACTGTTCCTCCCCACAGTGTGTGTGTTTGTGTGTGTCTGTGTGTGTCTGTGTGAAGAGAGAGAGAGAGAGAGAGAGAGAGAGAGAGAGAGAGAGAGAGAGAGAGAGAGAGAGAGAGAGAGAGAGAGAGAGAGAGAGAGAGAGAGAAATATTGCGGGATTTAAAGGCTATCAACCATTAATGGTCATTAATTTAGATTCCATCATATTTGGTAAACGTACAATATATTGCGGTACATCTAAATATAACTTATCTTCCCTACCAAAGGTGAGACATAGGCACATTGTAGATCGTACTCATCAACAAATTGTCTGCACCTTTACATTATATCTGTGCCTTAGTTTCCCAGGTTACCAAATCATGAAGCGATGTTTGGGAACTGTCGTCCCCATTCCCCTAACTTTTATCAAACTTGCCACTGGCCACTATTGCTGCCATCTCTTGCCTGACCGCTGTTGCCTCAAGAGAGCAAATGACCGTCTGAGGTTAACACATGAAGAACGTATTGCCAGACGAGTGCTGGTTTCTCTTGTCATATCCTCTGCTTTGGAAGTGTTGACTACAGTCATATATTAATCTTCAGCTGTTAGTAGTAGTAGAGTAACCTACCTTATCCCCGGGTCTCCGTCATGGCTATAGATGCAGAAGAGAGATATTAAAAGAAAGAAACTTCAGTGACAATGCCTCGAGAACATAAAGAAATCCTTATAATTATTGAGGAAAAAATAGATGGCAGGTGTATCCTTTAAACGTAAAGGCTAATTAAGTACAAGGTTATCAAGACGGATGAAGCACAGGCCAAGACCAGATACAGCGACACAGACGAGTTGGATGGCAGGGGTCACGATCCCTAATATGGCAGCTTGTGGGCCTCTGATCGACTCGCACTTCTTCAGTTAACACCCCGCACTGATTTTTTGACCAATAAATTTTAGTTGGACAATAATATATTCATGAGTATTTTACAAGTTCATGAGGTGGATGCTTGAACCGCAAGAGACTGTAGCTAAGATGTATCAACACCTGGCAACGAGTTTTACCAAGAAAACTTTGGCTGTTGATAACATATTCCAAGGTCACACTTACTCTGACCATCGATATTAAAGCGACTCACGCCGCCACTTGCTCTTACTGTCGGTCCTTGTCTCAACCACGCGTGGCTGGTGGTAGTGCATGGAACTGGTATACACTTTCGTGAATATCTTTATTATCATTATCATTATCATTATTATTATTATTATAATTAATATTATCATTATTATTATTATTATTATTATTATTATTATTATTGTTGTTATCATTATTATCAACACTTTCGTGAATATCTTTATTATCATTATCATTATCATTATTATTATTATTATAATTAATATTATCATTATTATTATTATTATTATTATTATTATTATTATTGTTGTTATCATTATTATCATTATTATTATCATTATTTTTTTTTTTTTTTTTTTTTTTTTTTT